>NC_081414.1:827124395-827424395 GCF_030272615.1 Cryptomeria japonica | reverse complement strand
GGAACTATAGGGTCCCAAGGTATAAAATAAGTAGGGCACCTCGGGAGTCCGAGGTTCCAGGTTTTCGAGGTGAAAACATAAAACAACTTCGGGATTCCCAGAATTCCAAAGTGACAAATGAGAAAACAACAAAACATGATGAACTTGGAGTTCTAGAATTCCAGGATTCTGAGGCTTCAGAACAAAAGAAAAATGCAAGACCGTGGGATCCTGGGGTTCTGAGGTTGATCAAAATAGGAAACAAAATCCTACCTTGGAACTCCAGGGTTCTAGGGTAGGACTTCAAAACAAAGCAAAGAACACCTCGGGAATCTGGGGTTACAGGGTGCAAAAGGCAAAAACTAAAAAAGGAAAACTACAAAAAAAAGCAAAAGAGAGGGGAACCATATTTTCAAGATAAAGAAACTGATGGGGTTAGGTATGCAGAGCATAACACACCCTATATCTCCCAAAATAGGTCCTCTGAAGGGGAGATTCAAATGTCAAGGCTAATGACATAGAGCATAAATGTGCTTAAAATGAACTAAGAGGATGCACACTAAAGCAAGTGCCAAATTATTAGGGTGAACAATTTACGACACTACAATATATAACACACATATTTCAATTTAGGCTTTCAGATGGGTGGAAAAATGAAATTTGTATAATTTGACCTATTTACTATGTTGATGCTAGTTATGAAACCATTATTGATATGTGAGGACAAAAAATCTTGTATGGTTTGATCTCCTTAGTATTTGATGGCAACTTTTATGCATTATTACATATTTTCAAAATTAGTTGAGGTAACTAAAAGGCCTAGTCACCTCTTTATTTTTGTGGCTTTGTTTCTTTGACAACCATTTAATTTGTGTGCATACATGTATTTAAATTTTAGTGATTTAATTAAGAAAGGTAATATTATTGATCCAATCATATAATAAAAATTTGCCTCTTATTATTCTTTTTAATCTTTAATTATAGTCAAATCACATGCACATTTTATTTCAATTAAAATTAATATTACAATCACATCACTTTTATTTATTTTGAAAAGATTTATTACTAGTCTCTTATATCACTAATGAAAAACTACTAAAATAAATTGAATACTATATTTTTTAAATAAAAAAATACAAAATAAAATTTGAAGTCCTAATTTCCTATTAACCTATTCATTGCACCCTTAAAAAATAAAAATACTAATTTAAACTCTTCCAAAAAAAATACACTTTATAAATCTATGGTTCGGCTAGGGGTTCCAATCAAGCCCTAAAATTCTATGGACTAAGTGGGAATGATTGGAGGAGGTTATTCTAGCACGTTAAAATTGACTTGGGGGATCATATTAGAATCATTCATTACTTGTGAATTAGGAGAGGAGTGACTTGATTATTCTCCTTGTTCTTCAAGCTCCCTTTGTTAATTATATCCTTGAGAATTTTTTATGAAGTACCCTCTTGCATATTTTATTTATCTGCTTGACTTCCTTGATCTTTTTTATCCTCTTCAATATGAGGTGTTGCTATTGCAACGAAAAATGTTTTGTATATAATTCTATCGAGCAAGCTTGTTCTTGTTCTTGTTCTTGTTCTTGTTCTACAAAATCTCTACTAATAATGAATTTTTTGGTAATAGGATTAAATAACTTATAGGCTTTGAATCGTTCACAATAACTAGTAAAAGATGCATTTGTCAACTCTATCATCCAACTTGATTCTTGTTTTCTTTAGCACATGTATATGCAAGTGAAACACATCAAAATATTAAAAAATGAGATACAATATGATGCTTACCATTCCATGGATTTTTTGATTAATGTAAGTGGGGAAGGGTCCCAACCCATTAAAGTTTAGACAAAGTACATTAGATACCCAAAAAGGAAAAAAGTTACATCTTGGTAATTCAACAACAACACCTCAAAGCTAAATCAAACCACAAAACCATTACCTGTAATTAGAGCTAGGGCAATAATTTGAGATCTTTGGGATGAAAGAGAATATCCCATTTTCTTGCAATACAACCCATCCAAGAGGAATCCAATTCTTGAGAGACAAGTGGAAGAGATCTAGCTGACCTCTTTGAGAAAGTATTGAAGTTTGAAAGCTGAGCTCTTGAGCCTTGAAGAGGGACCTAGAAATCTAGGGAGAAGGAATTTGAAACAAGGAAGGATTAAGCCCTATACTAGAGCTCCCAAAGGAGCTAGTGAAACATATTTTGAGAAAGCAACAACCATCGAATAAATAGGGGGGCTCTGAGAGTTGAAATAATGTCGCAAATATGTGCTTGACAGATGTTTGAGATATGTGTTGTCATTGATGTCAACATATTTCTCTGTCTGAGACAATAATACAATGAAGTTTAGTTAGTTTGTTCAACGTAGTTAGTATGATGAAGATTAGAGTTTGTGCATTAAAGGGTTTGTAGAGAGTTGTATGTAGTTGATTCAGTTCATGTTTCAGTGTTCCACATGAATATTTGATTATGGGTATCTGTGTTGTGGTTGGTTTCTTAGTTGTTCAGTGATGACAGAGTGATAGTATTTTGATCTGCATTGCTCTGCATTGTAATATCTTGTTATGCAGATTTGAAGGTATGTTTGGGACGTTGGTGTGTGTCCTCAATTCAAGTGGTTCATGGTTTGGAGGTCCGCAAGTGATTTTTCAAGGTTATTATTCATTGTAGTTAGTGTTCCCAAGGTTCAATATGAAGATGCTGGTGATTCTAGTAATTTGTGCTGGTGTGGATGTTGCTATGGTAATTCATGATTCTTATGGATGTCTCTGGATTGTGTGCCTTTTGTGTTGGTGGTCCTCATTGATCGTTGAACTTGTAATTGATGCTTTTATTCAGTATGTTGGTTTTCCTCATGTTATTGGCCGATCAGATGCTTGTAATGTGTTGTCGATGTTCGAGGCATAATTCTTAGAGGTGTAATGTGTTCGAGGCAAAAGATTTGAGTTCGTGCTATGTCTTGACCTACATTCCTTGGTCCGCATGTAATATTGTGTTGAGTATGGTTGTATTTTTGTAATTAGGTGGCGAGTGTTCAACTGACCTTGATGATTTATCCAAGGTTGATGTCATGTATAAATAATTGTTTTAATTTTGTATTTGAGGATGGTGGTGGTGTTTGGATGAGTGTGAATGTGTATGTGCGCTAAATGTATACATCTTTTGAAGGCATAGAAGAAGTGTCAAGAAGAAAGTTGTTTTGTTCTTCTATGGGACTAAGCCAGGCATTAAGGAGATGCTATTTCTCAGTTCATAATTTTTGGAAGTGATCCATGATTGTTTGTATAGGCAGTGTGCCTTCCCTAGGCATTGAGCCTTTTTATTTTGAGCATTGAGCTCTAGGAAGTGTTCCTGAATGCATGTGAATTTCCCATTTTAATACTTCTAATTGAGTATACTTATATTGTGGGTGTATCCCCACCATGGTTTTTCCCCTAACAGGGTTTTTCACATTCAAAAATCTTGGTGTTATGTGTGTTTATAATGTGTTGCTGATTTATGCTTGTATGTTTAACTATCAGATCTAAAAAAAGTTTATGTAGTGTAAGTTTTTATGACAACTGATTCACCCCCCTCTTATTTGTCTACCTTATTTTAATCAATTGGTACCAGAGCAGGTTCCTCTGAAGAATATTAAACGCTTGAGGTGATCTGGGATAGAAACTTACAAGAAGGATAAGCAGATATATGATCTGGGAGAAAGTTCTTCAAGGTGGATGTCCAACTATGAGAAGGAGAGGAAGGAAATTGAAGATGAAGAGAGAGAGTTTGAGGAGATTGAATCCCTTATTGCCAAGAGATTATCCAAAGGATCCAGTAAGTATGCATTGAAATTACCTCTTAAATGTTTTTTTTACAATAAGATAGGTCATTTTGCCTAAAGGTGTCTGAAAATAGTTCCTAAGTCAAAAACTAATAGACCTAGATTTCATAAGAGATATTATTATGCCGCTGATGGTGGTGTGACAAATGATGAATCTGATAAAGGAGGTACAAGTGACAATGAATGAGTATTTATTACTATAAAGGAAGATGATCTAATGCCTATTGACTCTGCTAGCTACATCAATATGGAAAGAGATTTGGTTGCACAAGTTGAAGAGAAAGATGAATGGGTGATTGAAAGTGGATTCTCTCACCATATGACAAGTGATAAGAGTATGTTTGTGAGTTTGGAAAAGTATGAAGGTGGTGTTGTGAAGTTTGGTGATGATAAAGCTGGTATAATCCATGATAGAGGATCCATTTCTATTAATGATAAGCACAATACTGATGATGTCTTGAATGTAGAAATTCTAAAGCATAATTTATTGAGTGTTGGATAGATGGTTGATAGGGGATATGATCTTCAATTCAAGAATGGCAAGTGTAGAATCTTGGGTAGTTCCAGAATAGAGATTGCATCAGGTACAAAGACTAAAGGTAATATCTTTCATTTAAATAGTTCTAATAAAAGATGTTTGATTGCTCAAAGTTTGTTGTGTCATGTAAATTTTGATAATATTGTTAAGGTAAATTGTAATCAGGATGTGAGAGATCTTCCTAGGTTGATGAAACCTGATAGCACTATGTGCAAGGAATTTCAGTTAGGGAAACAAACCAAAGTTATTTTCAGGGTTAAGAAGCATTGTTCAAGTGGTTTATTGGATCTTGTGCATACTGATTTATATGGTCCTTCTAGAATTAGAAGTTTGTGGGGAGACAAATATTTCATTTTGCTGATTGATGATTATTCTAGGATGACGTGGGTTACTTTCTTGAGGGAGAAATCTGAGGCTCTAGATAAGTTCAATATTTTCAAGGCTATGGTTGAGACAGAGACAAGATTGAAGCTGAAGTGTCTGAGATCTAAAAGAGGTGGTGAATTCACTTCCAGTGAGTTCAATTCATTTTGTGAAGAACATTGGATAATATGACAGTTGTCTAGTCTTAGAACCCCTGAAAAAATAGAGTTGTGGAAAGGAAGAACAAAACTATTCAAGAAAATATCGAGACAATGATCTTGGAGGGAAATGTTTCGCATGTTTATTGGAGAGAAGCTATGAGTACTAATTTTTACACTCTTAACTGGGTGCATATCAGAGGTGATGCCAGTGAGAATCCTTAAGAGGTCATGCTCATGAATCAACTATTCTTTTCAAATATCTGAAAATTCTCTTCCTGTCATCCACATCTCTTGCTTAATGATGATTTTACTTTGAGTTATTTTACTGATGTTGATTGGGCAGGAGATGTGGATGATAGGAAGAGTACTAGTGGTGGTGCATTTTTATTGGGAAAAAGATTGATTTCATGGTTAAGCAAAAACCAAAATTTTATTTCTCTATCTACTGCAGAGGTAGAGTATATTGCTGCAACAAACAATTGTACTCAGGTGGTATGGATGGAGTAGATGCTGAATGATATCAAAATAGTGTATGATGAGCCTATTGCCATCTACTATGACAATTAAAGTGCAATTAACATTTATAAGAATCCAGTGTTGCATTCAAAGACTTAACATATATCCATCATGTTTCACTTTTTGAGAGAAAAGGTAAATAAGAAGGAAGTCAGATTGGAGTATGTGTCTACTAAGGAATATATTACATACATCTTCATGAAGCCTTTGCCTAAGGATACTTTTGAGCATCTCAGAGGGAAGTTGGGGGTGATTGCCCCTCCTAATCAGAATTAAGATGCATTGGTATGCATCAGTTCAGTGCATTTCATAGTCATATCTTGTGATCCAGATTGATGATTGGTGGCTGCTACTTAGGAGGAGTAGTCAGTTTTGTGAGTTGGATTTATGGTTTGATTGAAAATATGTGCCTTTGACATTGATTTAAAAGGGGAAGAGAGTCATGTGAAAAACAACGAAGAGATAAAAAAGGGAGAAGAGTAGTGTGCAAGGTCTAAGGGGGAGTTGTTGATTTTATTTCTTTCTTTGTCATTGATTGTGTTAGTTTTTCACATCATATGTTGCCATCAATGCCAAAGGGGGATATTGTTGGAATAATGTTGCAAACATGTTCTTGAGAGATGTTTGAGACACGTGTTTTCATTGATGTCAACATATTTCTCTGTCTGAGACAGTGATGGAGTGAAGTTCATTGAGTTAGTTTGTTCACCATAGTAAGTATGATGAAGATCAGAGTTTGTGGATTAAAGGGTTTGTAGAGGAATGTATGTAGTTGATTTAGTTCAAGTTTCAGTGGTGTACATGAAGATTTGATTGAGTTATGGGTATCTTTGTTTGTGGTTGGTTTCTCAGTTGTTCAACGGTGACAGAGTGACAATATTTTGATCTGCATTGCTCTGCATTGTAATATATTGTTCTATAGATTTAAAGGTATGTTTGAGACATTGGTGTGTGTCCTCAATTAAAGTGGTTCATGGCTTGGAGGTACGCAATTGATTTTTCAAGGTTGACAGTCATTGCAGTTAGTGTTCTTGAGGTTCGGTATGAAGATGCTGGTGATTCTAGTAATTTGTGTTTGTGTGGATGTTTCTATGGTAATTCAAGATTCTTATGGATGTCTCTGGATCATGTGACTTTTGTGTTGGTCATCTATATTTATTGTTGAGCTCTTAATTGATATTTTTCTATAGTGTGTTGGTGTTCCTCATGTTCTTGGCCAACTAGATGCTTGTAATGTGTTGTGGATATTCAAGGCAAAAGATTTGGGTCCGTGCTATGTCTTGACTGACATTTCTTGGTATACATGTAATATTGTGTTGAGTGTGGTTGCATTTTTGTAATTATGTGGTGAGTGTTGAGCCGACCTTGATGATTTCTCCAAGGTTGATGTCATCTATAAAAAAATGTTATAATTTTGTATTTGAGCATGGTGGTGGTGTGTGGATGAGTGTGAGTGTGTATGTGTGCTGAATGTATACATTTTTTAAAGGCATACAAGAAGTGTGAAGAAAAAAATTGTTTTGTGCTTCAATGGGATTGAACTGGGCATTAAGGAGAGGCCATTTCTTAGTTCATAATTTTCAGAAATGATTCATGATTGTTTGTATAGGCAGCGAGCCTTCCCTAGGCAGTGATCCTTTTTATTTTGAGTAGTGAGCTCTAGGCAGTGTGCCTAAATGCATGTGAATTCCACATTATACTACTTCTAATAGAGTATACCTATATTAATGCTTTTAATGTTTAATTATTAGATCTGAAAATAGGTGTAAGTAGTGTAAGTTTTTATGACAACTGATTCACCCCCTCCTCTTAGTTGTCTGCCCTATTTCCATCACTTAGTAGAGGCCATAGGGGAAGAGCAACCACACATTTTTAAGGTGGGAATAATTACCGAGGAAGGGGACTCTGAAGGTGATGAAGAGTTCAATTGTGAATCTACATGAAAGATAGTAAGATTACACCTCTCGATATCCTTCTGTAGGTATGAGATGACACGGGCCAACAATTGTACAAATAGGATGATGCAAGGTACCCAACACTATCAAAATAACACCAGCATCTAAACAAAATACCTTCATAATCCATGCACTACTGCCATTCAATCTCACTGACCTTAAGGGAGACCTCAACTAGAAGTGGTTTGGAGAGGTCCAAATTTATCAAGAATCTCAAAAAAGAGGTGTGGAAAAAGAGACTAGTGTTAGGGTCAACTTTAATAAAGTGGCCCAGTTTGTTGTCACTGGACTTGTAAGAAACCAAACACCAAAAGTGAAGTGGGAGGTGAGGAAGCCTAACTTATGTTGGGGATAATTTAGTAGTCTCTATAAGGGGATTGAAGGAGGGGGTACAAGGGTGGAGAGGTAAGGCATGAGAATCCTGCTTCCAAATACCCAATGAAATAACAAGCTCTTTATTTTCTGTATTATCAAAGTAAACAACAAAGACACCCCTAATAAAGGGATATAATTCTTGACAGAAATAGGGCATACAACTATGAGGGAGGGGGGGAATCAGTTATCACAAAAATTAACACCACTTAAACTTATTCTCAGATTTGATAATTAAACATGAAAGTATAGATCAACAACAGAAGATGAACACAAATAACACCAAGATTTTTGATGTGGAAAATCTGGTCAAGGGAAAAAACACGGTGGAAACACACACACAATATGAGTATACTCTGTTATAAGTATATAATTATTATAATGGGGAATCCACATGCATTCAGGCACACTACTTAGAGATTACTACTAAAAAACAAGAAGGGCCACAACCCAGGGAAGGCTCACTGCCTTACAAATAGATTCGGATCACATCAAGAAATAATGAACTGGAAAATATCATCTTCTTAATACATGGTTACAGTTCTGGTTAAGAACATAACAACTTTCTCTCCTCCTTCACTCTTCTTCTCTGCTTCTGAAAGATCAATACATTATTTGCACATCCACAACACCACTCAAAAACAAAGATGTTACATTTATTTATACATGATATCAACCTTGGAAAGATCATCAAGGTTGGCTCAACACTCACCACCTAATTAAAAAAATATAACCACACACAATACAATATCAGATGCAGACCAATCAATGCTATCCAAGACATAGCACGAGCCCAAATCATACGCCTCTAATATGAAACACCTCAGAGAATTATGCATCGAACATCTGCAGAACATTACCAACATCTGGTCGACCAAAAACATGAAGAACACTAACGCATTAGAGAAAATCATCAATTAGAAGCTCAATGATCAATGTGGACCACCAATTCAAAAGGCACATGATCCAAAAATATCCACACGCATCATGAATTACCATAGCAAAATCTACACTAGTACAATTTACTAGAGTCACATCATCATTATACTGAACCTCAAGAACACTAATTGCAATTACTGTCAACCTTTAAAAAATCACTTGTAAACCTCCAAAAAATGAACCATCTGAATTGAGGACACACATCAACGTCCCAAACATTCCTCCAAATCCAAAGATCAAGATATTATAATGCAGAGAAAAATATTGTCACTCTGTCACCACGAAACAACTGAAAAACCAACCATGACACAGATACGCATAACTTAATCAAATCTTCATGTGGACGTTTGAAATCTAAACTAGAGTATCTATAAACAATCCTCAACACATCCTACAAGTGACAACATCTGATCAACATCACATTTGATACACAAACTATCATATTGAACTTCACTACATCATCTTTGCAACATACTTCCAACAATCTTCAACATTTCCAACTTACCAGATACAAAAAAATTCTAGTTATTCAAGATCCAGGAGTGAATTTTTGGGAGAGATGACCAAACCTAGTTAAATCTGTTGATGAGAGCTAGTTTTTTGTAGTAAGTAATGCAATACAAAACCTCCTTTTTGAGAAGCAACTCAAGGACAACATAAGTACAAGGAATGTATTTTACAAGACGAGCTAAAGATCCATTTAGAGGATTCTATAGTAATTTTGCATTCAAAGAATCCCTGAAAGGGGAATTTACTAAAGCATTCACCCGTAAAGAAATAGGATGGGTATTTTGCAAGGAAGGTGAATTATAGATATCCACCACAAGTTTACATATGGGGAGCCAATCCCAAGAGGGCCATTGCTAAAGGAGATGTTTTAGCTTGCGATAGGTGAGAGAGGGCATTTTGAAATTCGAGAGGAATAGGCAATGGGTAGGTTTTGAATCAGACAACAACAATCATCCTGATGGTGATGGATCATGGCGTGTGATCTAAAATGTTGAGGATTAAAAATATACACACAATCTAATCCAAAAACCGCAACAACAATAAACAACAATCATTGTTGACTACCCCTTTCTCCTTGTTTTCAATACACAACTCCATGCTTGTTGTGGGTTCTTGTCTTTCACACTTATTGTTGGACACTTGTTGAAGATATAGACTACACAAGCTACTAATTCAGCCCAATACTCATTATTTCAATTCTAGCCTTTCAACATGCTTCTTGCCATCTCCACTATTGTTTTATTCTTCCTTTCTACGACACCATTTTTATATGGTGTATAACTTGTAGTGAACGCTTTTTTATTCCATAGTACCTAGAATAATACAAGAGCTCATTTATTTTTTATTCACCTCCTATATCACATCTCAATTCCTTGATGGATAGCTCACTCTGTTTCTCAATCAATGCTTTAGATTTTATGAAATTTCCAAATGCTTTAGATTTATAATTAAGGAAATAAACCCATGTCTTTTTGCTAAATTACATTTGAATGAATGTTAGAATGTAAATTATCCCCCTAATGAAGTTATTTTCATTTGACCATATAAATCTATATGTACAAGTTCTAAAGGTGTCCATTTTCTATATGAAATTCCTTTTGGAAAGATTTTTCTATGTTTCTAAGCCAAATTACAACTTCCACATGAATTTGATGGCAATTCAACTAGGGTAGTCCTTTTACAATTTTCTTTTTCTACAATAAAGACAATCCTTTGAAGTGGAGATGATCATACCTCAAGTGACATACCCATGCTTTTATTGGCCATTTAGTGGAATTGATTATGTGTTGCACTAATGTTTTGTCATTGATTCCAACACTAGCTGTTTGGATGCTTTACCGACACCCTTCTGGTCTCGGTAGGATGAATAGTTTTTGGTTGGTTTGGATCTGGCATGATCCGTAGGCTCTGATATGATTTGGTTATGGAATTGGCTTATTCATGATACTCATGTTTATATTCAGTAAGTTGGTTTTGGTCTGGTGATCAAATGCTATCCTGTTTGCTTGGAAGCTTGGATTCCGGTTTCGACGAGGGTTTCACCGACAGAGCTTTTGATGAAGATCTTTGATGAATTGCATATGTGGTGTTGATACAGCTTCTGGTGAAGTTTCAGGATGCTGTTAGTGATCATATTCGAGACTTGGTGGATAAAGATCATTGTTGTAGTGTATGGACCTATATTGGGTCCCAGTTGGTCTAGGTTATGGACCAGATTAATGAAGCATGTGGATTGGACCTCTCGATGCATTTCCAAGATGTCTTATGTGTTGGATATTATTTGTTTGGTCTAAGGCCGACATGTTTTGTAATTATGTAATTGGTTTATTGTCTGGTGGCCGACCTGATTGTTTATGGTCATGGGTTTGTATATATATGATGTAAGATCTCATTGTAGATCATCACAATTATGGATATGGTATAGATATAGGAATGGGAAATGGATATGTAATGTGCGAATAATGTAATATCATTTAGGCAGAGGATTTGGTCGATCATTGGAGATAAAATTGGTTTTATGTAAGAGGATTTAGTCCTCTGATATTGAGCTTAACTAGAACTGTACTCAGACATAGGAGATGCTATCTTTTGTAGTTCAACATTCTGGATTTTAATGTAGTCAGTGAGATTCCTTTTGTGATGAGCAGTGCATCTAGGATATTGGCCTTCCTGCAAGTGCAAGCCCCTCAATTGTAATTCAGATACTTATTGCAGAAGTATTATCTGATTATGGGTAGGCTTCCCACCATGGTTTTTCCCTTTACGGGTTTTCCACGTATAAATCTTGGTGTCATGTGGATGATATTTATTCTGTGATTATGGTTTATGCTTAATTGGTTTAACTTCTATTCTGGTATTTGGTTTAAGCATTCCGGTATTAAAGTTCAAATTGGTAATGGTTTCGGTAATCTGTGACAACTGATTCACCCACCCTCTCAGTTGTCTTCCAGTTATTGGAACTGTCTAACAATTGGTATCAGAGTTTTGGTCCTTAGAAAAAAGCTTAACCGCTTGAGGAAAATCCTATGGCGACTAACAGTTCAAGTTCATCCAGTTCTTCTGGAGCTATCTTTCAGAGAGATATTCCTAGGTTTGACGGAACAAATTACATAGTATGGAAGATTCAAATGGAGACTCATCTGAGATGTCTTGGCAAAGAGATTTGGGAGATTAGACAGAATTCAAACCTTATAATCCGGTATCTAGCAATCCTCCTCCGGCAAAGTTGGATAAGGTTCTTGAGAATGATTGTAGAGCAAGAGAAGCCCTCTTGTGTGCACTTTCTGATCAACAAATAATGGGATTAACCAACAAATCATTTGGAAAGGCTATATGGGATAAGTTGGAGACTCTAAATGAAGGTGACCCTATAGTAAAGATTGCTAAACTTGATGGTTACCGAGTGAGATATGAAAGATGGAAGAAGACGAAAGGATTACTGCATTCATGGAAAGGGTAAATGACATTGTTATGGGAATTCAATGTTGTGGTGGAACTCTAAGCGAAGATGAAATTGTTTCTAAAGTCCTGAGAGCCCTACCACCATCTTACAAAATGAAGGCTACTACTATTAATGAGTTGAGAATAATGGCTAATACATCTGTCAACAAAGATACCTTCATTGGGAAATTATCTTCTTTTGAGCATGAAAAATTTGGACCTTCTAGAGCTATGAAGATTGAACCTACTTTTCATGCATCTGCATCATCAATCGGTAAGAAAGATTGGAAAGATTTATATGCAAAGAAATTGGATGATATGAAGAGAGAAGATGAAGAATTTGAGCAACTTGAGGCACTATTTTCTAGAAGAGTACCTAAAGGACCAGTAGGAAGTAAGTATGAACGAAAAACACCTTTTAAATGTTTTGCATGTAATAAGATTGGTCATTTTACATCTAGATGTCCTGAAAGGATTTCAAGATTTGAAGAAAGATTTAAAAGATCTTGTAAGCCTAACCCTGGATATTAGAACAAGTATAAGTACAATAAAAATAGAGACAAGTCATGCTACATAGCGGATGAGGAAGGCATTACTGATTCTGATGATGAATCGATATAAGACTCTGCTAGTGGTTCCGTGGTGTAGGAGCACCTCATAAAACCCTTCAAGATGAAATTTTAGGCTCTGATAAGGGAGGATAAGGCATTAATAATGTCTTTAGGATATTTAATATAGGTTTTCAATAATGCATTATATGTTTGTAATAATGAACCCCTTCTTGTGAGCCAAACTCCTATTCTGGCATTTCTATGAGCCAATTAGAACTTTTGGACAATAGGGGATTTAATATGTTGGTTTTGAGTGTTTTAAGATGTTTTAAGAGGGGTTGAACTTTACCCAAGGCATTAGGAGGCGAAAGATGACATTTTGACAACTTTTGCAAAAGTTGTCATGAGCAACGTTTATGCACTTTTTGCATTTTGTAATTTGAAACTTCTCCAACGGCTCTAACCTCTTGATTTTAGGTTGAGAGAAGTTGAGGAATGGTTTATACACCTTGAGGATCAAATTTACAAGAGGGTGGTTGTACGAAGAAGAATTTTGATGCAAACAAACTAATAAAATTCTGAGTTTTCCTGCAATTTTGGAGTTTTGGTCCGTGGTACGGTTCTGTACGGATTGGGATCCATTCTGAATGATGTGAATTTATTTGAGAGGAGAGTTGAATCTATTTTGGTTTTTATTTGGAGTCTTTATTGTGTGTGTTTCTCCTGATCTTCAATTTTTTCTATAGGTACCCGGAAAACCAGGGTTTACCTTGGGTTTTTTCTCCTTCATGGCCATATCTTGCATTTTACCAATCTGAGGCTCATGGGATTTGGTGAAAGGAAATTATGGTAAATTTATTTTAGTTTTCCAAGATTTTTTTGCAGGAGGAGCAAGGGAGAGAAGTTTTTGAAGTGACCCTAGGTAGACATCTCTATGTGGCTACCTAGACCTTGAACAAACAAAAGTACCTTGTGTGCAAATGGCGATGCTTCTAGGTGTGTAACCCTAGAATACCTATTGATTTATGTTTCCCAACATTCCCATGGGATTGTAACCCACTGGTTCATTCATCTGAGCATAGTTGCTTCACAAAAGAGACCTAATTAGCCCTTTTAGGACAGTCAAATTCCTACCGGCAAAGACCTTTATTTTCTAGACCTTGACCCTTTTTTTTGGGACTTGTATAACTTCCAAAAGGGTGTTTTAATTCATAATTTTTTTACCAAGGTGTTTGGGAAAATTTGAACTTAAGGTCCCTTTACCCGCTAAATAGGGCTACAAGGAACTAGGCCTAATTGAGTGAGTTTCTTAAGGAATGAGCATGTATTCTTGCCACCGGAGCTTTGTTTGAACTTGGGGAGTTTTGTATGACCCAAAAATAGTGTGGAAATTATTTGTAACCCTTGGAGGTACCTTGGAGTGTGTTGTAGCAAGATACCCCTGATTGAGTCAGTAAGTGTCTTGGAGATGGTGAGAAGATTGTACTAAACTTGTAGAGCCTTGCCTTGATAGGATCCCATCCATGTGCTAGGGGGTTAGTGTCATAACTTTTGAGGTGTTTGGAAAGTAACAAGGAGGGCTCTACATCATTCAGACAATGGGAAGGAATGGGTGTTCCGACACTGGAAGAGAATGTATTTGAAGAGAAGGCACTTGTTGCTAAAATTGAAGGCAAGGATGAATGGGTAATTGACAGCGGTTGTTCACATCATATTACTAGAGATAAAGGGTTTCAATGTATAAATCTGACCACTTTCCTAAATGAATATTTAATATTTATTTTAACCCCATTCCTCCTATTAATTAAATTCTATTTAATTAATTTCTTTATATTCATCTATTTGATTAAATGAATTACTCAATTTATTTAATTAAATTTACCTAAGCCTTTTCTAACCTTTAATAAAATAAATCACTTTATTTAATTAATTCTCCTTTCTCCCTTTTTAATTAAATTTACATTTAATTAAATTGATACTTGCAAATAAATAAATCTAATTTATTTATTTAAAATCTCCCACTTGTATTTATGCAAGTTGCATCTATTTGATTGAAATAAAGTAATTTTATTTTAATTAAAATCCTTTTTCCTCCACTTGCATTTTCCTAGATCTCCCACTTGCCTCCTTAACCCCCTTATGGATTCTTCTAATCACTTCCAATTTAGCTTAATCCATCTCCTAAATATTGTCACAATCCTAAGCAAAGAGAAGTCACTTCTCAAAGCCTCCAAAGTCTTTGAAAACTATTAAAGGCTTTATGTCCTCAACAAGTTAACCCTCAAAGTCTTCCAAACTATTTAAGGCTCTTACATAACCATTAATTGTTAACTCAACCTTCTTGCATGATTATAGACTTTCTCTCTAACTCAACCCTCATCTAACCCAAGGGTCTCATCAAGCATTCATGGCTTTAACCTTGGTTATCTCTTTAACCCTTGCATAATAGTTTACCCCTTGGGTAAAATCTTTATCCAATGGATAACCCTAACCTAACCTTAACCCTTACCTCCTAAGGTAACCTCCATGTCTTCTCAAGCATTTAATGCTTCTTTCATCTCCTCTCAAGCAACCTCTTATTGACAATTGTCACCATTTCATTGGTGAGAATAGTAAACATGGATTGATTACCTTTCAATCCTAGCCCTTGTTAAGATTATCCAATCTTGACCATCCATTGCCCTATTTTTCCTATAAATAGAGCTTTAATTCTCTCATTTTCATTATCCAAGTCTTTATGCATCAAACTTATAGTCTAATTATTAAGAATTTTAGTCTCTCTTTGATAAATCATCTTAATAAGAATTTAGAAGCATTCTAATATCATAGAATATCCCTATTAGACTAGTATATCATTGCTAGGATAATTAGTTAATCTTATCATCATCTTTATTCTAGCTTAATCATCATAGATTGAATAACATACATATCTAGGAGTGCATTCATGCATCATAATCAAACATCACTCATTCTTGGAGTTGTCATTCCTAAGTCACTTTGCTTAGTGATCTGAGAGCAAAGGCATTGATTTTAGGGATCCTGTGAGATAGAGATCAATGGGACACCCCTTGGGAAGTTGAGCTATTTTTATGTAGTTCCTATAACTTGCACCAAGAGTCTTATTGTGCTGGAATTCTACACTCACATGAGAATGGTTGATGTTGTCATTGATGGAAACCAACCGGAAACAGGATTCTACAGGCTCACCGACAATGCATAAATCATTCACCGACACCAATAGGCGCAACAAGTTCATTCATCGACATTTAGTTTACACCGGCAATAAAGCATACCTTCACTCAGGCTGACATAAGACAAGTTTTATTTAAATGAATTGTATTGTAATGTAATTAATTATCTGTAAGTTGACATGATGTATTGTAAAGACTCATGTATGTATGAGATCTTATAGGTCATTTTGATATGAAATAATGATGAAAAAATTATACAGAATAGAAGAAAGGCGATTATGTAATAGATTATCGAAGATAGGTTATGTGAGCGAATATCATTCACCGACAGGTTTTTGGTTAAGGTTTTTGACTAAGCTTGAACAAGCATTGAATCAAGCATTGTAGATGCTATTTTGGGCAGTACATTGTCTTGGATTTAATTATCCATTTTGTAGTTAGTGAGACTCTTTCATTGAGCAGTGCACTCTAGGCTGTTGGCCTTCTTGCATGTGCAGGCCCCTTTTGTAAGTAAAATTTATTCATATTGGCTTGTGAGTAAATATTGTGGGTCACAAATCCCACCGAGGTTTTTCCTTTACTGGGTTTCCTCGCCAAAATATCTTGTGTTATGGTGTGCATTTATACTGTCTCTGTTATTTCTCTTTGCTGCATTATTACTTATTTACCGGTACATTAATTTGGGTTGTAAAGTTATAAATAAGTTCAAATATTTCATTAACCATCTAGAAAATGATTCACCCCACCTCTCAGTATCTTTGGGACTGTCATTGCATCTAACAATTGGTATTAGAGCCTGGCCCTCTATTTGCAAAAGCCTAACAACTTGAGGAAGATTCTAAAACTGGTACTGATGGAGAGTTTGAGAAAACAGTTGGAAGGAGCTCTTGAAGATTTTGATGCAAAAAATTTAAAGAATATCAAACTTGAAGATGATCTGAGGACTGCCCAGGAATTCATTGGAGGACTTCAGGAGAACCTGGTTATAGCACAAAACAAGATGAAGGAACTTCATGAGCAAATGAAGAAACATGATGATGAAAAGGAAATTCTTAGAGATATTGCAGAGAAGTTGAGGTAATAGAAAACTAACATGAAGAATGAAATGCAAAATTTAACCATGAGGCTGTGTAAGGTTATTGAAGATAGGAAGAAGAATGAAGAAGACTTAACTACGAGACTTAATGATGGAGAAAATGAAAATCTGAGACTTTGTAATGAAAATTATATGCTAAAGACAGATCTGATTCACAAGCAACATGATAAAGAGGAGCTTATGAGACAAGTTGACATTCTGGAAAATGAGTTGATCACTGCAAATCAACACAAAGACACATTCAAGAAAAGTTTAGAAAGGCTTGATGACATGCTGAAAAGATAGAAACCTGATGGAGATACAATTGGACTTGGATTTGAACATGGAGAAAGTTCTGGGACTGCAAACAATCAAGATCACAACAAACCGGTAAGACAACCTAATGCTTATAAATTTAATGGGAAATGTTTTAATTGCAACAAATTTGGTCATAGAGCAAATCAAGGCAGATTTAGAAATAATCAGAATACAAATTTACCCACCAGTCAATGTTACAAATGCAATAAAGTTGGTCATAACTCAGAAAATTGTAGAATGAATGTGAAATGCTATGTTTGTGGTAGATTTGGACATTTATCTAATCAATGTAGAACACAAACTGGTCAAGGATATGGAAAGGCTATTAAGAGGAATAATGTAACTTATTATGCATGTAATAATATTGGGCATATTGCAAAATTTTGTAGAAGCAAGACTATACTGGAGAACAATAAAGGATCTAATGAGAAGGGAAAAGAAAAAGTAAACGAAATAAAGCAAGAATTTTCAAAACAATGGATTAAGAAGAGAGATCAGAGAATTGATGAATCTGTGTTTGCACTGGTAGAACAGAGTAACACTCCACCAGTACGCGATTCTTCATCTAACTAAGGAATAATCCTTAGAGGGTATGGCAGAAAACAGAAAATCATGCATTCTACCCTCGGTTGATGGTAAGAAGTTATATTTCTTCTTTACCGACAGATATGTTAAGACTTCACTTAACTAACGAGCATTTAATGCAGTTGTTGGAGAGAATTTTGGTTATAAAGCACCGTATAAACCTCATTTCAATTCACCAAGCATCCAAGCATTCGAAGAGCACAAAGAGAGAGCAAAGGCATTCTAAAGGTGAAGCAACAAGGTGTTTTCAGGCATTCAAGGATTTCAAGTTAAAAGGTATTTACCTTTTGAAATGGCATCTTCATCTTTTGCACTTGAATTTATTGCAAACCCTACTGTGGTAGAAAACATTAAATGCCCTAGACCCATGTTTAAAATCATTTCTAAGATTGCTAAGCAAGATGATTCCATCAGAGCCTTTTCTAAGATTCCGAAGGGAGTTGCTTTTGCCAAAGACCCAAGGATTTATATTCACTGCAACATAGAGAATTTAGGGTCTGGTGATTTGAAAAACATGTACAAAGATGTTATAACTGATGAACAAGGTTTAGTCAAGCCCGAGCATAAGATTGTTGAGGATTTAGGTTTTGTTGAAATTCTGAATATTCATGAATTTTTGGATAAGATAGTTCATCTTGTATTGAGCAGAGTTCATGGGGAGTTTATGTGGCTAGACTCTGTTTTTAAAATTACTAAGGAAACAATCAAGGCATTTACTGGTTTACCCTCAACCGGTACTAGGCCCGACAAAAAGAAGAAGATACCAAACAAGGGTGTTATGGACCTAACTGGAGCTACATTTGACAACAGATCTCTTATGGTTAGAGACATCACTGATGCAAATCTGAAATATGTGAGCATGGTATTTGGATACAAAGTTACTCATGCAAATAGGTTAAATTCTGTTTCTAGCTTGTGTAGACATAGTGCATATGAAATGGTTAAGAACAATGCTAAAATTGACATCTATGAATGGCTTAAGGATGAAATGTTAGATAGCTTGAAAAAGATTAAGTGTGACAAGAAGGGAACATTCCATTTTGAGAATCTACTTATGTGTTTAATGCTTTACTTCACAATGGAGATACCTGACATTGGTCCCAAGGACTTTGCATATGACATCCCGGTAGGTAGACAGATCATGGAAGCTATTACCGGAATTGGTGATAACAATGATGGCATGGTAAAAGCCTATTTCAAAACATTTCAAACCAAGATGAAGGCTAGAGAAAGGATACCGCAGAGTATTGTGGATAAGTATGACAAGCAAATACGTTTTGTAATCAAAAGAGATGAAACATGGATGGAAGCTGTTACTCCTAGAACCATTTGGATAATAGAGATGGGATATGAAGTTGATCTTAATATTCTTGAGGCTTATGCTAAGACACTTCTTGATGCACCAAGGGAACCTTTTGAAGAAATTTTTGTCAATGCTGAGACTATTGAGAGTGCTATTTCGATGCAAAATCAGAGAAAAAGAAGATAAAAATTCATCAGAGATGCATCCAAAATGGCTAAAGAAGTTAAGGAAAATGTGATGAACTTAAGTGGTATTTATGCTAGTGAACTGGAAGGATTGGAACCGGTAGCTCATGTTTCACCAGTTGTCACTTCTTCTGATACAAACAATGGTAAGGTAGTAGAGTTCAAAATAGTTGAAAGGAAGAAGAGGAAACCTTCACCGGTACCTTCTCCTTCTCCTAAAAAGACAAGAACATTAAGGAAGAAGCAACAGGCTATGAGAGAGCCCAAGAAGAAATTAACTCCAAAGAAGAAACAACAACCTAAGGCACCAGATACCCTTACACTAGAGGAATTGATCAATGAAATAACACAAGAAGGCAATCTTAACAATGTGAATAAAGTTTATCATTCATTCAAGAATTCTGATAAGGACACAATAGAGGAAATCATTATTTTGCATCTTGACATCTACAAGAAACTTTTGATTGAGGTTGTAGATGATCTGCCTAATGACTTATTTTTGAGGTTAGAGGCTAAAAGAATGTTAGTGATGGAACTAGATAAAAAGTTAAAGGTTGAAGCATTATTGGTGGTTCACCCTGTTAATTCCAGGGAAGAGATTGATGAACTAATTGCTGAAGCCAACCGGTCAGTTTTTGTGAGTGGTCACTATTTATGGTAAAAATGGAAACAACAATATTGAAAGACTAAATGAATTCAACCACAAAACCCTAGCCTAACAACAACAAAGATCCACCATAACATATGAAGATTACCTAAGACAATGCAAATCAAATGAAATCACAAAGATTATACCATCACATGTCCATTAGGGTTTGGATCTCCATTGATCTTGCTTGATATATTTGCTCTCAGATTTTATGTGTGCACAAGAGCTCAACAAAGAATGAAAAATATGGTTGCAAGTAGGCTTGATCGCATATGAAAGTTTGAAAGCGTAGTTGGGGTTTAAAGATCGATTAGGGTTGATAATGAGAGAAGTATCCTCTTATATAGAAGACACTATAAGAAATGGAGGGATAAGATTGAGAGGTGTAAAAGATAAATGGTGGGCTAGGGTTAGAGGGTAGGTAGAGGAAATAAGAAAATAATGAGATGAATGACATGTGTCATGGGTAGAAAAGGTTAATGAATTAATTAAATAAATAAAGATTTATTTAATTAATAGAGGAAGTGGGATCAATTAAATAAATAAAATATTTATTTAATTTAGGAAAAGGATAATTTAAATAAATAAATGTATTTATTTAAATGAGAAATAAGGCTAGAAGAGGATAAATGAATTAATTAAATAAATAAAAATTTATTTAATTAATAGAAGAATTAGGCAAAATAATTAAATAAATAAAAATATTTATTTAATTAGACAGGACAATTTTAGGTGTCTATAGTCACCGATAGGTTAGTCTAATGTCTAGGAGAGAAAGAAATAGCAGATGAAACCGCAAACAAATGGGACATATTTTTTGTTGAAAAAGAGAAGAAAGAAGAAAGGGATAGACATCAAATGGATGTCTTTTGCAAAGGTATATCAAAAGGACAAAGGTGCATTAATTGCTGTCATAAATGCATGTCAAGTATGTCAATAAATGTGCTCTAGGTAGGTCTAGAAAAATGTCAAGTGGGGAGGAAAAAACACTAAGGCGCATCTACCTTGGTGCCAGGCGCATCCAGGTAGGCTAGGCATGTCTGCGTTGGTGCTAGATGCATCGATGTTTGCAATAGCGTCTATGTTCAATGTGACCGCGTTTGTGTAGAACAAAGGCATGTCTGTGTGTTTCAGGCGCATCTGTGCAGGACAGGCACGTTTAAGAAGTATGTAAGCACGTTTATGTCTTCAAGGTCAAATCGACAGTTTTGTGATAAACATACACTGTCGATTGGATAAGCTGCTGAGATGATACACTCAAGAAGGTCCTCTAGGGAAGACTAGAATAACATATAGGGCTAGGATTGACAATTTTGTGATAGAACATATGTTGCCAATCAGAAAACTACTCAAGAGGATACACTCAAGCAGAGGCCCAGGATAGGATAGATCAAGGCACTTTGTGATGAACAGGGAGTACCATAGAAATTGACAATTTTGTGATAGAACATACGTTGCCAATTGAATCAGATTGGAATTGACAATTTTGTGATAGAAAATACGTTGTCAATTGGATAAGCTAGTCAAGAGGATATACTCAAGTGCGTGCCCTAAAGATAGGATCAAAGCAGCACTTTGTGATGAACAGGGAATGCCACTAGGATAGAAAGCATCACTTTGTGATGAGCATGGAATGCCACTAGGATAGGAAGCAGTACTTTGTGATGAACAGGGAGTACTAAAAGGAGAAGCACTTTGTGATGAACAAAGAATGCCACTAGGATAGAAAGCAACATTTTGCAATGAATAGGGAGTACCACTAGGATAGAAAGCAACACTTTGTGATGAATAGGGAGTACCACTAGGATAAGAAGCAACACTTTGTGATGAATAGGGAGTACCACTAGGATTGACATAGTTGATTTGCTTGATTGCAGGAGGACCTACCTATGCTGGAGTCACGAGAGAGATTCCCATTGACTCAGAGTTTATGAGCAGAGCTGATACTCGAGGATAGAGTAGCAGTTCAGGCTATGGGAATGTGATATATTCTGTATGTGCCTAAGTTTCAGGCGAACATGGGATTGTTGACTGCACTAGCTGAGAGATGGCACTCAGAGACATGTACGTTTCATTTGCTAATGGGTGAGATGATAGTCACCTTGGAGGATGTGTATAAGATACTGATGATACCGATCATTAGGGAGTTGGTTCCTTATGATCTAGACGGAGATAGGGATGCACTGAGACGAGTGTTCTAGGATCCAGGACTAGAGATGAGGGTTGGACACGTGGCTTGGGATACCATGACTGTGATAGGATTGGCACTATCAATGATACTAGTAGGAGTGATTAGTGGATTCCTCTATCTAGACAGCACAACACGAGGGTTGGCAGTGGGATGGGGGAGGAGTCTGGAGACAATAGTGACTGAGCACACTAGGTTTGCATGGGGGCCATGTCTGCTGGCACACTTGTATTATGAGTTGCATCAGTTTGTGTATCATGAATCAATAGGATTGGGATGTGGAGTGACATTGTTGTAGGTGTGGGACTATGAGCATATGTCGGTTACATGTCCGATACAGTTCAGGGGCAGAGGACATGGGCGCAGTTATGTACACTTGTATGATATGATTACATCACAACCAAGGATTGGGAGGCTAGAGTATTGGCGTTGGGTTATGGATGAGATAGACAGTGTGGTATGGAAGCCATATCGGGACTATGAGGAGTGGGAGGATGATGCAGTGGAGTTGCCGTATGTATTCTAGAGTAAGTATCTAATAGGGAGGACACCATATGTCATTGAGAGGTAGTTGGTAGATAGGGTGGGCAGGCAGTTTGATAGGATACAACAGATGCCACGGGAGTCAGGGATGTATGCACAGACAATGAGGGATCAGGTGCTTTTGGAGCCATTTCTTTCTTACGATCAGGCTGTGACATAGATGGTAGAGATGGTTCTCCTACCTTGGGATATATGGGCAGATATAGAGGATGCACGGATGGATGCAGAGTACACTGCATATTGGGGAGAGCATCCATTTCCACGACTGATGGATCCAGGGGAGCCCATAGATGGAGACGGTGGAGGTGATGGAGATGATAGTGGAGATGGTGGAGGTAGAGGCCGACGACGGAGGTGGGGTGTAGTGGTAGAGAGGAGAGTGGCTCCGATGAGAGAGGGCGGAGAGGAGAGACAGGGTCAGTAGGCTCACATAGTGAGGGGCAGAGGTGGATTCCCATTACAGGTGCCAGCAGCACAGGTTCCCAGATACAAGCTCCTAGATAGGGACAGGGACTGGAGCATCCACAGGGACAGGGTGAGGGGGGAGAGGAGGAGGATGAGCTACTATCTTTGAGGGAGATCTACCAGGGACATGCAGACGAGATCTAGGATATGGAGGGGGATACAACTAGACTCAGGAGACAACTTAGGGACATTGAGCGGGAGATGGATAAGGCTATTCAACACTATACAGAGGTTGAGACAACACCGAGGGCAGGGAGACAGACATCATAGGACATAGGGGAAGGATACACCTATGTTATGCAGGAAGGGGAGGAGATAGCCTACTGGAGTGGTACCACTAGATTAGTGGGCGAGGAGCTTTTGGAGACCATCACGGACTGCGACGACCACTAGAGGGAGAGATAGGAGACATGCATCTAGCGGTGGGGTTATGGGTCCTCCACCACCACCAGATAGAGGGGGCAGGAGAGATGATCCTGGGGCAGGTCCTTCCTGCGCTCAGACTCTATCGAGGCCAACCTGCTCCAAGGGAGGGAGTTCATCATAGCCTTAGAGGGCTCCCTATCTATCAGTTTTGTACTATTTTGTATGATGACACCTTTGGGTGATTGTAGCCATATGATTTTTGACATCATTGTATCATGACACTTGATTTTTGAGATATATATGAGATGATTCATCTTTGACATAGCTATATGCATGTGTACCTATGTGATGTATGTTTCTATGTGATGCATGTTTCTATGTGATGCTTATGATATGAATGCAAATATGTACCTGATGTAATGTAATATTTTTGATCTTTTATGTTTTTAATATGTTTATGCAAATGCAAATGTGAATGTATGAAATGCAGATGAATATGATGAGAATTTAGAATGTGCTAACATATGTTGTGTGCAGGATGTGATGCAATTGTGATATCTATATGTATGTATGAAATGCTAAGATGTGATAATGCAGGTGCAAACTACATGAAATGCAAATAGTTTTGGTGTGCCATTATACTCAGTCATGTGATAACGGGCTACACAGACTCGGGAAGGACAATGGAGGTCAATCAAGAAAGGGGGATGGAAGATAGAAGATATGAAAGTGAAAGAACTTCTTGTGCTTTATCATCATTGAGCTTTATTATGGAAAATAGGTTATGACAATCTAGATATATGTTCGACCTAGAAAGTCATTGTACCCATTTGCATGGAGATCAGACAGTTACATACAAGGAATGCCCTAGTTCATACTAGACTCACAGTGTCCTCATATCCTTTGACAAGTCATAGCATTACTAAGAGACAATCCACAGACAACAAAAAAATAGGTGACGATACCCCATCCTCGCCTTTCTAGTCAAAGACATCCTGGAGATAGAATCTCTAGTCAAAGACATCGCAGAAAAGCTAAAAGACATGTCATCAGAAAGATAAAATCAAAAGAAAACCAAGAATCAACACCAACATCCACTGTAGTCCTCAAGTTAGTGTCTCTTGTCACTTGTACAAGTCTTATTTGATTGTGGTCATAATGTTTACTTTCACAAAAGGATAGATAGCACTGAACCATAATGTTGTCTGAGTCTATTGAAAGATTTGATTTGTTGAAGCCCATTGCTGTTGTGTCTCATCTAAAACTAACTGAATCCATGAAACTGATACTTTATTGCGGAGAAGATGAAACTTTATTGCGGATCTGGCGATGCAAATGTTGCTTTATTGTGGATTGTGCACGGATAGACTGAAGAAAATTTGGAGGAAACTGTACTCCTCAAAACATGTGATGCTCTCAGTTCCACACCCATCACTAGACGTAGGATTTTCCTTAGCCACAGATGGGAGCTGATATATTATGAATGGAAAGGGTGAAAAGGAGGGATTATTATGAATGACTAACCAATCTTGGGTAGATCAATAACAAGCCATGATGGGAATGGGTAAGTTTATTATGGATGAAGAGGTTGTGAGTGTGTGAAAAGTGAAGGATGAACTGGAATCCTGAAGGAGGGAGGAGCAATGTCTCTTCACATGGTGCTGGTGACCCAGTTTTCACCATGGTACTTGCCCAAGGCACCACCGAAGTGGTTTTCATCATTGGACGAAATATTTTTCTTTACTTTTTTTTGTGGATTTTTCAAATTTTTTTTTGTGTCACAAAGCGCCTGTTGGCCAGGTTTTCACCAAGTAATGATTTTTTAAATTATTTTTTATTTTTTATTTTTTTTTGTCTTTTTTGAATTCTTTGATTTTTTTGTATTTTTGTATTTTTGAATTAGGATACTCTTGAAGAACTATGTGTAAAACCTACGAAGGTGCATGTTGTTGATAGGATCCTCCAAAGGTTCACCATCTAGAGTTGAAAGCTGATATGCACCGGATCCATAGGCTGCTGTAATGATGTAAAGACCAAGCCAATTTGGTTTGAACTTGCCCTTCTTCTCTTTGTCTTTCTAATTTTTAGGATTTTCTCTGAGAACTAAGTCACCTACCTTGAATGTGTGAGGCATTATCTTATGATTATAGTTGCATTGTTCCTTGATTGAATGATGTGTAGCTCGAGTGACTGTCTTCCTTGACGAAGGAACTGGGATAGAATTAATAATGTGTGAACTACGTAGGCTCATATTGGTGTCACCTAAAGAAGTTTGGGTATCCTTGATAACAAAGTCATTCAAGGAAGTTCCATTAAAGGTCCATGATGTATCAATAGAAGGGAAAGGATGTGCAGAACAAGTGGATGAGTGATGAAGGCTTATGATTGCGAAAAGAAGTGAAAGTAGGATGGCATGATGGAGACTTAGGATCAACAAGTATGCTTTTTGACTTGATATTTTAGAACTTTTGCCCCCAGTTATTTTGATATTAGGGGAGATCATCTCTTGCTCTTTTTTCTTCATAGGATTTTTATCCTTGACTTTGATTTTTGCTGAGTCCAATAGCTTTTGATTTTGATTTGGACTAAAGGACTTTTCTTTATTTTTGACTTTAGATTTTTCTTTTCAAAGCTTGAATTTTGATCCCCAATGAGTAAGGGCTTTTGTGATTCTTGTTGATCCAAGTCTGGGAGAGAAGTGGAAATGGAATGAGTGCATGAAATTGTAAGACTATGTGAGTTCTCAAAAGGGCTGGCGATATGCTCAATAGATTCTTCGCTGGAACCACTCTTAGGACTATTGATATCAAGAGATGCTTGCACCACTAGAGGAGATTTGGATTCAAACTTAGTAGCCACAACACTAGGTGGTTCACACCCAATTCCTTGGCATTGCAAATTATTTGTAGGTTGTTTTTGTTGACTAAATGTCTTAGGAGATAATGGGACTTGATCAACATGAAAGATATACTCACCACATCCCATGTCTTTAACCTTTAATTTTTCTTTGATCTCTTCTTGTGTTGACGTAGAAGCTTTCAAGGATTCTAGATCCACATATGCCGAAGAAGGAACAACTTCTCGATTGACTAGGATTGTTATTTCAGATCTAAGTCGCAGATTGTTACAATATATGAATGGGTTAGGATCAACATTAACTGTTACTTCATCTCCATTATGAGGAAACTTAATGCATTGATGGTATGTAGATGGGACTACTCTCATCTCATGAATCCATGGACGCCCTAGCAATATGTTGTATGCAAGATCGAGATCTAAGACTTGACAAACCACATCCTTTGTAACTGGCCCAACCCTGAGAGGTAAGGTGACTATGCCTTTGGATGAATGCTCTTCATCATCATATGCCTTGATGGTAATTTTGTTTGTAGCATTCACAACTTTATCTGAATATCCCAATTGTATTAATGTGTTTAAAGTACATATACTGAGACCAACTCCTCCATCTATCAGGACTCGTTTTATTCGATGTTTGTGTAGGAAGGCTTCAATGTGTAAAGGTTCATTATGTGGTTGGCTTACGAAGGTGTCATCAGCTTCTGTGAATGTAAGGGAGTGTGGAACGGAAAGGTATCCCACCATGGCTTGAAATTGGTCCATGTTCAGATCAGTGGGGATAGAAGTTTCTCTCAAAGTTTTATCAAGAATAGATTTATTTGTAGGGGATATGTGTAAAAGCTCAAGAATGGAGATAAGCACGAGTGTCTTCCCTAAGTGTTCTACCAGATCCTACTTAGGCTTGGTTGATGAGGAAATGGTGGTTTTACTTGGAGCACCTTGCAAAGTGAATTTACCTCGATGAGTTATAACATTACATTCAGAGGTAGGTTCGGAAGAAGATCAAATTCCTTTTAGGACAATTTTAGGTCTTTGGGCAGAATTTTTCAGGCATTTTGTCCTTTATGATAATGGTAGAGACATAATTGTCTATTGAAATGTGATTAACAGTTGAATTATAGTTATATGATGCTCTGGTATAGTTGGTCTGCTCATCTGTGGCTTTGGCTTTTCCCTTGTCATGTTTTGGGAATGGTTCTTTAAACATTTCATGTTCTTGATTGGATGAGTGTCCCTCGATCTCAATGTCACCTCTATCAATAAGATCTTGTATAATGTTCTTCAGTCGATGACAATTTCCTATTTTATTTCCCTTGCTCTTGTGATATTCACAGTATTCATCATCATTCCACCAATTTGGTTTGACCTTTGTTTCGTATGGAGGATTATTAGGAATTGTTATTATCTTGTTTGCCACTAGCTTCTTGAAAGTTGATTCAAGTGGTTCTCCCAATGGGGTAAATTTCCTTCGTGGTTTGGAAGTTGTTTGAGTATTCACTTGGTTATTTGTAGAACTTGATCTAGAAAAAATGATTTTGGGTCGCACTGTATTAGCATCAACAACACCATCATTGGCTGTGTTCTTGTTTTGTTCCAAAATCTTGGCTTGTCTTTTCCTTTAAAGTCCTCTTTGTTTTCTTTGAATATTTTAATTACTCCTTGTTCAATTAGGACCTTCTCTGTTGCTAAACCTTTTTCAATGATGTCCTTGAAGGTGGAAAAACAAGCTTTTCTTAGATCATAACCAATTTCTCTATGGACATTTTGGGTGAACATCTCTACCATTTGTTTTTGTGGAATTTCACAAGAGCATCTGCTGGCTAGATTTCTCCATCTTTGTAAAAATGATGAAAAAGATTATCCATCCTTTTGTTTGGTGTTGCATAGAGAGGTGAATGATATGTCTATCTCTATGTTGTATGAGAAATGTTGGATAAAAGCCTCTACTAGATCACCCCAAGACTTAATTCTAGGTGGGAGAACCATTCCATAGCTTGATCACCTAAGCTTTATGGTAATAATCTCATCAAATATGTCTCTTCTGTAGCTACCTCAATCCAAGCTGTTAAAAAATGTCTTATATGTGCCCTTAGGGTCCCCTTTGCCTTTGTACTTATCAAATTTTGGTGTCATGAAATGTGTAGGAAAAGGAGGCATTGGAATTCATTTTTCAAATGGATAGGGACATATATCTCTCATTGTATAAGCTAGCTTTGGTGTATTTATGTCCTCCATTTTCTTTTGTAAGTCCTTGATTTGTTGTTCTAAATTGTTCTTAGGTGGAGATCGACTTCTTGGACCATACCCCATTCTTGAGCCATCGGGTGGAGGAGAAGCATGCTGCATATATGGATGGTATTGATCATAAACATATTCATAAGGAGGGGGTCTATAGTGATGTTGCGTATATGGACCACTTGGTATAGAGTCATAATGAGGAATGGAATATGTGATTTGTCCATGTATATCATATTCTATAGGCATGTCATGCGTTTTCTCTTGTGTGTTGCCCCCAAATTTGACACGGGGTTTCCTTGTGTCTAGATTTTGAGCATGCCTTGAGATATCCAATTGTTTTGAAGGTTGGTCCTTAGCATTGGTATGTTATTGAGTGTATTTATCTGCATAAGACCTCCATAATGGTCAATGAAGGTGATTATCATATGCTTGACCATGTGTATGGGGGACCTTAGGTTTTTGAGACAAAGATGATGGTGATTCAGGCACCATATGTGGTCCTCTATTGCCTCCAATATTAGGCATCCTTTGATCTATGTTGAGTTGAGGTTCTTGCAAAGGTTGATTTTCCATTATTTGAGACATGTCAAAATCATGAGGGATCTTGGCTCCACTTTGTGCCATCACTTGTAAGAAATATTGTCTATCTGTCCTCATTATTTCCTCAACCAATCGATTGAAATGGGGATCCATAATGGAGTCTTCCACTTCTGCTGAATGTACGGAAAAGTTATCCATATTGTCATTGTGTGTATCATTATTGATTGTAGTGTCCATGTTCTCAACATTTGGAATGTTTCTATAGGCATCCATGTCAGGTAATGTAGTATGATTAGAATTAAAAAAGACATCATTGTCATACTCATAGGCACTCATGTTTGCAGACTCTTGAGACTCTTTAGCTTCTCTCCTAGATTTTTTGGGAACGGGTTTGAACCATGAACTAGGTCTTGACCAAGGTGTGTGAGACTAGATGAAAATGGAAAGATTATGGAGGACCAAGAGTTGGATGGAATGTAAATGAATCTGAGGTGTACTTGCAATGTCCAAAGTGTAAGACCAAGTATGTATGTAGTAGAGTAGGTGTGGCTTCCAAAGAGATGATAGTTTCTCTTGATGAGGTAAGTTGACCTCGACTCTAAGTAAGACCAAATGAGACCCAAAGGTGAGAGACCTTGATAAGGGACCACTTAGAAAAATATTGTTGTATGTAGTGTGTTGACAAAGTAAGATGAGGACAAGCAAGTGACCTTTTGACTCAAGTTTAGACAAATGTGAATGTAATGCAAGGTGTAAAGCAATGATGGACTTTGTGAGACCCAGAAATAGGCTGAATTCTAGATGAAAACCCAGAGAGATAACCTAGGAAGCTCAATAAGTCTGAAACTGATTATTCTTGTTTGCTGGACTGTAATTTTTTTCAATTCTAAACACAGACGTGCCTGTATACTTCACAGACGCGGTTAAATGACACAAACACTGTTTAACACTGCACAAACACATTTATGAGATTTTGTGAATGTAATGTTTCTTAAAAGAACATAGATGCGTTTCTGCCCTTCACAGACATGGCTAAATGACATAGACGTGGTTCTATCAGACACAAATGCGTTTCTAGAAACTGAGTGTAATTTTTCCAATTTGTGAAGTTCCTGTTGTGACCAAATCTGAATTTGTTTGATTATTTTTTTCGTGACAAGAGGACATAATGTTGATGAAGACTCAATGTTTGTAAGTGTTTAGACTCAAAATAACTCAAAGAAAAGTGTGTTGCTTGATGTAAAAATGTTTTTCATACACTTGAAGACACAAAAAACACAATGTTTTGATGTTTGGTCTTGAATGTTTGAATGTTCAAAAGAAGACAAGCACAATTCTTATGGTTGACCAGGACAATAGTTGTTGATCTCACATGGGGTTTCCCTCGAGGCTACGCTATTCAGAGCGGATACTGAGATGCTTGAACCCAATGGCTCCACCCTCAACACTCACTTCTCTGGGGCAGCCAAGCATCAGTCCCCACGAAAACTCCCTGTGGTGAACTTTGTATTTCTACTAAGAACCGTAGGTATGTGGGCCGCTCCAGAGGTCCAACCTCCTACCCCAATAACTAGAAGGATTTTGGCTTTCTGAAACAAAAAAGTGCTAGTAAGGGCATCCACTCATGTGGCCATACATGCGACACTTTCAACTTTGTAAATACAAAAGGCTCCCAGTCGGTAGGGGTTACGTCCTACAATTGATCAAATAAATTTGATCAAACGGGTTTATGGGGAGACATAGTGTCAGTATGAACTAATCAACACAGTTACCCATGGATTTCACCATGGATACAGTTATTTATAGTGGTTCGGAAGAGGTGGGTTTTCCTCACTACCACTTGGGTCATTTTCTCCTCACTAGTAATCTTAATGACCACACGGGGAGATAGGCCCTCTAGAGATTAAACAAAAAGAGCCTATTGCTCAAGACACATAAGACATTGGTTAAATTTTAGTGCACCAATTGAAGTGTTTAGTAATCTATGAAAATGAGGCACACAATAGAGATAAAAAAACCCTTTCCAAGATCCCGCAACAAAGATTTGTTAGTAGTTTGGGTTGTTTCAAATGATTACCCCTTCCTGCAAGCAAATGAGTTAGGTGAATTTTAAATCCAAAAGACTTTGTGAAATAGGGGCCTTTGATAAGATGATTCTCTTTCAAGACAAGCTACACCAATTTTGTTAGCTAGATCACAAGATGTTAGCCCGAAATAAACTAGATTTGAAATCCAAATGATGAAATAAAGCCTCAAAACTGGATTGAAAACAAAAAAAATGCAAGATCTGAAACACAGACGCTATTGAACCTAACATAGATGCAGCAAAAAATTACAAACGTGCCTAAATCCATCACAGACACGAATCCTGAACACAGATGCGACTTCAGAACATAGACACATCTGAAAGGTGCATAGACACGGTTTGAAAACAGAGACGCAACCCTGCAATCTGCAAAATAGGATAAAATAATTTCGAACACAAACGTGATTTCGGAGGTCACAGATGCGGCAAAAAAATAAAACGTAGTTCCAGAATGTGCAGACGCGAAAATGCTGAAAGTTTGTTGAAAATATCAAATCTGCAACTTCAAAAACACAAAATCTACAACAAGAAATGTTAAATGCAAAAAGGGACAAGAGTCCCACCAGGCGTGCCAAAATGTTTATGGTAAAAATAGAAACAACAATATTGAAAGACTAAATGAATTCAACCACAAAACCCTAGCCTAACAACAACAAAGATGCACCATAACATATGAAGATTACCTAAGACAATGCAAATCAAATGAAATCACAAAGATTATACCATCACATGTCCAATAGGGTTTGGATCTCCATTCTTCCTATCTCCATTGACCTTTCTTGATATATTTGCTCTCAGATTTTATGTGTGCACAAGATCTCAACAAAGAACGGAAATGTGGTTGCAAGTAGGCTTGATCGCATATGAAAGTTCAAAAGCGTAGTTGGGATTCAAAGATCGATTAGGGTTGATAATGAGAGAAGTATCCTCTTATATAGAAGACACTATAAGAAATGGAGGGATAAGATTGAGAGGTGTAAAAGATAAATGGTGGGCTAGGGTAAGAGGGTAGGTAGAGGAAATAAGAAAATAATGAGATGAATGACATGTGTCATGGGTAGAAAAGGTTAATGAATTAATTAAATAAATAAAGATTTATTTAATTAATAGAGGAAGTGGGATCAATTAAATAAATAAAATATTTATTTAATTTAGGAAAAGGATAATTTAAATAAATAAATGTATTTATTTAAATGAGAAATAAGGCTAGAAGAGGATAAATGAATTAATTAAATAAATAAAAATTTATTTAATTAATAGAAGAATTAGGCTAAAATAATTAAATAAATAAAAATATTTATTTAATTAGACAGGACAATTTTAGGTGTCTATAGTCATCGGTAGGTTAGTCTAATGTCTGGGAGAGTGAAAGAAATAGCAGATGAAACCGCAGACAAATGGGACATATTTTTTGTTGAAAAAGAGAAGAAAGAAGAAAGGGATAGACAGAAAATGGATGTCTTTTGCAAAGGTATATCAAAAGGACAAAGGTAAAGGTAGAATTGGTAGTGTACCTATTATAAAGGTCAAAGATAACCTTTCTCCACCGGCACAGGACACCCCACCAATAACTTTAGGGACACCGGTACATACAGACAATTAACCAGATAAGAAGGCTGAAGAAATAACTCATGATGATACTAATCTAGAATCGGAAATTATTTTTACTATGAATGTAGATACACATGATTTTAATATTGTTATGGATAAAGAGACTGCAAAGGTTAAGACAACTGATGCTATGAATGTTGAGATCTCTGAGTCACCAGTTAACACTGCTGACTCTCAGAATATTGAAATACCGGCGAAAGCTAAGAAGCATGACACTGAGGAACCAGTAGAAGCAGAGGTACATACACAGAGTGAGAAACCGACAACAACTGTAAATAAAGAGGAAATAAATGTTGGAAACGAGGAAGTGGTTAAGGCAATTGGTCAAGTATCTGTTGAAAAGGAAGTTATTATAGAACTGAGCACATCCACTATAGATTTCATACCTACAAATGTAACATATGTTCTTTTGGATTCAATTAAGAGGATCACAGATTGCAGCGCGTTAGCATTCAAGGCCATTGATGATACATTGCCTATTTTGAAAATGATTGCACCGACATGTAAGATAGATCATATTGATGATAACTCAATGATGAAAAGTGAGTACCAAACTGGTACTGAGAGGGGGGGGGGGTGAATCACTACAGGCACAACAATCAAAAACTTCTCTTGAACTGGTTTGATTGTAGACTGTAAACTACTGGCAATCCCTAACACCGGTTGAAACCAGACTACTACCGGTTAAACATAGTGCAACTATGAAAGACATGATCCGGTCAATCTTCTTAGCTTTCCACACAACCTACTTCCTCATTTCCACTTTGTCCTTATGCATAAACAGATAATATATCATCAGAGACACAATAATTTACTAGCATAACATGATTCACCGCTTGACAGAAAATAACAAAGCATCACATGAAAGAGGCATCACACATGACACACACATTTTTCACGTGGAAACCCAGCTAGGAAAAACCACGGTGGGGATAAATACCCACAAGCTATTTTTGAACTCTTTAGAAGTCTGCTCTGTTAGGAGCCTAGTCCGGTTAAAGACTGTTACAACAGGTTTTGTTAGGAACCGATCCTGTTAGGGATCACCCGATTAAGGGATGCCTAGAATACCCGGTTAAGGGTTAAACCCTGTTAGAGGTTACCTTGTCAGAGGATTTTATGAACTCAATGGCTTTGAGTCACCCTGTTAAAGGATTTATAGCAAGCTGGTTAAAGCTACCCGGTTAAGGGATTTTCCAACTATTGAAGTAGTTAAAGATCAATAGGTATTACAATGATTTGGTAATAGCACTCAATGCCAATGCAGATCTACTTTAGTTCCTTCCTTTTGTACACACACTATGCAGGTATCAATCCTCTTATCTGGTCTGGCAAGAATCACATATCTCTGCACTTAGATACACACACAACATTTTCCAACAATCTCAACATGAAACATAACATCGACCTTATAGAACATAGATAGGTCAACAACATAAACCCTAAACCCCAAACACTTAAGCAATTGATCAGTTCAATCCTGACCATTGAGCACTTTACATTTGAATACAATGGTCTTGAATAGATCTCAAGACATTCTCCATTGTTCGTTCTTCACCACTTCATGGAGGCGATAACCCATCATGCGTTCTCCACCATTTGCAAAGACTTTGCACATTCCTGAGATAGATAGGATCAATCTCCTTCATGCAAGATCCTTCACGTGCACGAGACTGATGTGGCAACATGATCTGATCTCCATTACAATGCTAACTCATCACATAATGTCATCGATTGAATCACACAGGCTTGGAACACTTCAACCGAAAACCCTGAAGCTAAGACTACCAATCAATAGTCCTACTGCATTCCATGTACCGATTCTCATTCAGACATACCGATTTTGGTTCACAACATCATACCGATTCACTTGGACAAGCATACCGCTTCACTTATTGCACATATACCGATTTACACCACCATACCGATTCTCTTTGCCAGTTGCTTAACTTCAATATACCGGCTCACTTCTCAGCATATTGACATCAATGACAACATACAATATCATCATGTCATCATACTCTTGCACATATGCCAACAATTGATGGTTCTTTGGGTAAATTGGATGCATTGTCCAAATTTATTGCTTCAAATGTTCTAACTGTAGATAAGGTTAGTGAAGAAACTATTAAGAAAAGGGTGAATAAAGAAAAAGGTGAATTATTTAAGAAGACTATCAAGGATTGTATTGAGCATATTGAGTACTTATTACCAGTACTTAGTTCCACAATATTGGAATACAAAGAATTGTATAAGGAAGCCTGCAAACCTCACCACCTGACTGAAGACATTGATGAGGAGATTAAGAAAACACAAAAGGAGATAGATGACATAGCAGATAATATGATAGGTTCTTCATGACTTACCTCAGTTTTTGAACAAGAAATGGCAGTTTTTTGAGGAAAAGATAGAGAAACTGGAGCAGGAAAAAGCAAGGATAAAGATGAAGGCCCGGGAGATGAAAAAAACTTGGTCCAAGATTGGACAGTCTTATAACTCAATGGGTTGAGCTATCTAAAGCATCAATTCAAGGAGACTGATCTCCGGAGCAATAGATGCATTATCTGACTGGCATGATCCAACAGACTGAAACCATTATTTCTGATAGTAATAAATTCATGTAGAGCCTGAATCTAATATTGGCAGATATCTTTCAAATTGTAAACAACCGGTTACAGGCTATGAGGTAGAATTTTGTACTCTTTGACTCTTTTTGACATCCTTTTTCATTCATGCCAAAGGGGGAGTAGTATGGAGAACAATGCATGGAGGAAAATGCATAGTAGAAATCACTTGCTCAGGGGGAGCACACTCTTTTTGAGGATCAGTATTGGACTTCATTTTTGGACAACAGTTTTTGGATTTTTCTCATTAGTGTTTCCAACAATGCCAAAGGGGGAGTTTGTTGGCATTCTACACTCACATGAGAATTGTTGATGTTGTCATTGATGGCAACCAACTGGTAACAAGATTCTACAGGTTCACCAGCAACACATACATCATTCACCGACACCGATAGACACAACAAGTTCATTCATCGACATTTAGTTTACACCGGCAATAAAGTATACCGACACTCAGGTCGACATAAGACAAGTTTTGTTTATATGAATTATATTGTAATGTAATTAATTATCTGTAAGCTGACATGATGTATTGTAAAGACTCATATATGTATGAGATCTTATAGGTCATTTTGATATGAAATAATGATGAAAAAATTATACAAAATAAAAGAAAGGCGATTATGTAATAGATCATAGAAGATAGGTTATGTGAGCGAATGTCATTCGCTGACAGGTTTTTGGTTAAGGTTTCTGATTGAGCTTGAACCAATACTGAATCAAACATTGCAGATGCTATTTTGAGCAGTACATTGTCTTGGATTTAATTATCCATTTTGTATTCAGTGAGACTCTTTCATTTAGTAGTGCACTCTAGGCTGTTGGTCTTCCTGCATGTGCAAGCCCCTATTGTAAGTAATATTTATTCATATTGGCCAGTGAGTAAATATTGTGGGTCACAAATCCCACTGAGGTTTTTCCCTTACTGGGTTCCTCGCCAAAATATCTTGTGTTATGGTGTGCATTTATGTTGTCTCTGTTATTTCTCTTTGCTACATTATTACTTGTTTACTGGTACATTAATTTGGGTTACAAAGTTATAAATAAGTTAAAATATTCCATTAACTGGTTAGACACTAATTCACCCCCCCTCTTAGTGTCTTTGGGATTGTCATTGCATCTAACAATTGGTATTAGAGCCTGGTTCTCTATTTGCAAAACCCTAACAACTTGAGGAAGATTATGAAACCAGTACTGATGGAGAGTTTGAGAAAACAGTTGGAAGGAGCTCTTGAAGATTTTGTGCGGAAAATTTAAAGAATATCAAACTTGAAGATGATCTGAGGATTGCCCGGGAATTCATTAAAGGACTTCAGGAGAACCTAGTTATAAGACAAAACAAGAGGATGAAATGTCATGAGAAAATGTAGAAACATGATGATGAAAATGAAACTCTTAGAGATATTGCAGAGACATTGAGGCAAGAGAACACTAACATGAAGAATGAGATGCAAAATTTAACCATGAGGCTATGTAAGGATATTGAAGATAGGAAGAAGAATGAAGAAGACTTGACTAGGAGACTTAATGATGGAGCAAATGAAAATTTGAGACTTCGTCATAAAAATGATATGTTAAAGACAGATCTGATTCACATGCAACATGATAAAGAGGAGCTTATGAGACAAGTTGGAATTTTGGAAAATGAGTTGATCACTGCAAATGAACACAAAGACAAATTCAAGAAAAAATCAGAAAGGCTTGATGATATGCTGAAAAGATAGAAACCTGATGGAGATACAATTGGACTTGGATTTGAACATGGAGAAAGTTCCGAGACTACAAACAATCAAGATCACAACAAACCTGTAAGACAACCTAATTCTTATAAATTTAATGGGAAATGTTTTAATTGCAACAAATTTGGTCATAGAGAAAATCAGTGTAGATTTAGAAATAATCAGAATACAAATTTACCCACTGGTCAATGTTCTAAATGCAATAAAGTTGGTCATAACTCAGAAAATTGCAGAATGAATGTGAAATGCTATGTTTGTGGCAGATTTGGATATTTATCTAATCAATACAGAATACAAACCGATCAAGGATATGAAAAGGCTATTCAGAGGAATAATGTAACTTGTTATGTATGTAACAAGATTGGGCATATTGCAAAATTTTGTAGAAGCAAGACTATACCAGAGAACAATAAAGGATCTAATGAGAAGGGAAAAGAAAAAGTAAATGAAATAAAGCAAGAATTTTCAAAACAATGGATTAAGAAAAGAGATCAGAGAATTGATGAATCTGTCTCTGCACTAGTAGAACATAGTAACCCTCCACTGGTAGAATATTCTTCATCTAACTAAGGAATAATCCTTAGAGGGTATGGCAGAAAACTGAAAATCATGCATTCTATCCTTGGTTGATGGTAAGAAGTTATATTTCTTTTTTAACGACATATATGTTAAGACTTCACTTAATTGGAAAGCATTTAATGTGGTTGTTGGAGAACATTTTGGTTATAAAGCACCAGATAAGCCTCATTTCAATTCACCAAGCATCCAAGCATTCGAAGAGCGCAAAGAGAGCAAAGGCATTCTAAAGGCGAAGCAGGAAGGTGTTTTCAGGCATTCAAGGATTTCAAGTTAAAAGGTATTTATCTTTCAAAATGGCATCTTCATCTCATGCACCTGAATTTATTGCAAACCCTACTGTGGTAGAAAACATTAAGCGCCCTAGACCCATGTTTAAAATTAGGCTTGTGTAAGCCCACCATAGATTCTATTTTTCACTGACTTTCTTCTTACAGGTCACTGACGATTTCTTGCACGTTTAGAAGAAGTTAATGTAGGAATTTAATTCTTTCTAGCTTTTTAAGTTGGATAAAAAGAATTCACTTTCCTTTAAGTTTAAAAAGAATCTCATCTTTTCTTTTGCGTTTAAAATTTATTACATCTTCATTTGGGTTTTAAAAAGAATTCCATTGTCAGATAAAAAGAACAACAAAACAAACATTTTAATTTTTGCAATTTAGGCAAAAACACTTCATTTGGGTTTAAAAAGAACAACAAATTTGCTTTTCAATTTGCAAAAGGTAAAAAGAATCACATTTTCCTTTGATGCATAAAAAGAATTCATTTTCATTTTGCAAAGGATAAAAAGAACCTCACTTTCATTTCGCGACTTTCATTTTGTTGACAAACATCATGATTTATTTTGTTGACCAGGATTTCACTTTCTTAGATAGAAAACATTTTTCTATGAAGAGTTAAAAAGAACACCATTCTTTTTGGAGCAACATCTCCAAATAGAAAGTTAGAAAATCACTTCTTTGAAGGTTAAAAAACAAAACTTGTTTGCTTTGTCTCAAAAGTGGAAGGTATATGCTCTCCCCTTAACTGGGTGACCAAAAATCCAAACCACTCTTAAAATATTTCTTTACTTCAAGAATTTTAAATCCTTTTAGCCGGTGAGAGGGGAACGACCTAAGTGGGAAATGACTTTATCACCAAGTGTTCCAACCCACTATAATCAAATGTGGAGGCTGACGAAAGTCCCCTTCAATGGTTTTGCTCAGTGATTAGCCTTCCCCTAGTATCTTTAAGATATGTAAAGCCTTTGTTCTAAAGGTTGGGAAGCCTCTTGAGGAAGTTTATCACTGAAGACTGAACGAAAGCCTGATTAAAAACCTTAGCACTAGAAACTTTGAGCCGAGTCAGTTACCAGACATTTTTAACATCATAGTGCAAGGGTGGGGAAGAATCTGCCCCCAAGATCACTCACCATATATCTCCCAAGATAACTTCTCAATTGTGAAGCAATTCACTTTGAGTTAATTTTTGGCAAAAGGCAAAAAAATGGGTGCCCTCTAGGGGGTAACATGGCTATTTGAGATGACGGATTATTGAGACTAGAGGGCTATGATGTTGTTGATGACCTTTGAATACAAAGTCTGCTTTATTTATCTTATTTGTTATCTAAACTTGTGAAAACATCGAGGATTTGAACACATCCTCATAGAACATACACTACTTGTTTAGCATAGGCAAAATTGTTATCTCTTCTATGAGTCATGTTTTCAAGTTATCTTTTTAGAAAATCATCCATCAAAATCACAAGTTATAAAATTTAAAACTACAGAAACAAAGCAATCAAGAGAGTAGCACATAGGAGCAACATCCTAGCGCATAGCAATCATTCTGTAGCACATTTGAACCAAACCTTAGTGCTTTCATCAATCAATTTAGCGCATAATCAGTATCATACTGGTGAAATTTATAGTAGCGCTTTCCAATATCAGTCTAGTGCATTTAGACATCAACATAGAGCATTCAAAGCATTCCATAGCGCTTTTAGTTCAAACAATACTGCGTAATCGGGACATATTAGCGTGTAACTCATCCAGAGTAGTCAGTTTTAAATAGTCTAAACCAGCGCGTAGGAGAGGCATCATAGCACATAGAAAGAATTCTATAGTGCATCTTGAACATTCTTTAGCACATTCAGTCTCTGTCTTAGCGCATGATCAAAACTAGGAAAAACAAAGAGCAAATCAGTCACCTTGAGAATATTTTATCATAAGTTTCACATACCTTTTCTAGTCCTTTAGCAAACTTAGCAGTCAAACTTTGAATCTGATCATTAGTGAGAAAATTCTAAACTCAACAAGGCGCTTTTAGAATAAGTTTTTCAAATCATCAACTAGATTGAGATAAGACTTCATCCAACAAAATCAGGAAGTATCAGAAACAATGATCAAAGTTTCACCATCCAACGGATTCTATCAAAAAACACATACATTGTTTAATCCTTAAGTTGTCAAATCAAGTTTCCATATCGGGAGAATTTATCCATATCATTTGATATACTTTGTTGTGGAGGCGAATCTAACTAAACCTCTACTTGATAAAGTAAACTTGAGTATTCAAACGAAGTATCCAAATCCAACATCAACGTCAACCTTTGATCATTCGTGTATGACCACTCATGTTTTGAGAAGAACAAGTCTTCATCACAAAACTAAGTTGAAGAAGAGACAACCTAGTTCTAAGGCACTTGCAAAAAGGAATAAATTTCTCTATATCAATTGTCAACTCTTTGCATCACATCGTGCATTCTTGCGTCACATGCAATTATATATCCAAGGCAAAGAAAATGAGTTTGACAAGGAACCTTTGAGAAGTAGGGATTACATTCAAAAAGCAACATTTAACCAATGCCTAAATCATGGAGGAAGGATCAACCCCACTTTATTCCTACAGTTCTATATCACATATAACGGAGCTTGACTTGAACCGCCAACACCACCCAGAATTCCCATAGAAGATGAAGAATTCATCACGGTAGAAATTTACTAAATGCTCGTTGTCACTCGATCTCAAAGAAACAAACAAAGAGAATCACAACCAGAATCAAGTATGGATCGTAGATTATCCAACCCTTTTGATGAATATGTCAATATGGGTGAAACCTAGATCACCAAGGAACTTTTCCAAGAGTGTCAAGAAAACCCATCATTCCAAAGGCTCATGGAAAGACTTATTGAAGCAGACAAGGAAAAATATCTACTCATGCTAACTAGAAAAGGAGTTAAACTTCTTGAAGATTTTGATACCAAAAACTTAAGGAATATAGACGAAATAATTTTAAGAACAAGGTCTAGAAATTATGCCTATCAAGACCAACACAGAGAAGAAGAAGCACATGACCCAAAAAACATACACGAACAAGACAACACCCATGAACACAACCATGCCCAAAATTGGGACAATCTTAATGAGAGAGAGGAAGCTCTCCCTCAAAGTACAAATGCACTCATGGTTTCTCTTACACAACAAATCCAAATGCAGCAAAGACAAATGTAGGACATGCAACAAGGAACCACGGTGTGATACTCCTTGGACGAGATCTGTCCTTATCCTTTCGACAGGAGATTGAACATGGTACCTTTTCCCCCAAATTTAGATATACCAAAGTATGACAATTACAATGGTAAAAGTGATCCCCGTGATCACATTCGGGAATTTTGTACCATAAGCCTAGAGTTTTCTCACGATGACAGACACTTAATGAGACTATTCCCAAGAAGTTTGGGAGGGAAAACAATGGAGTGGTTGTCTAAAATTACACCTCCCATCGGATCATTTGATGAGTTGGTAAACAAATTTATCACGCAATACTCCTATAACATTCAACATGCAATCACCATGCCAGATGTGTGTAACACCAAACAAAAGAACAACGAAACATTCATGGTGTTTCTTCAATGGTGGAGATGCATGGTTTCAAGATATCCTCGAGATGCCTAAAAAGGAAAGGCTGGAGATCTTTATCGATAATCTAAATAGTGAGATGAGTTATCAACTCAAACTCCGATGCATACCATATTTTTCCAAGTTGATAGAAAATGAAATCCAAGTGGAGGAAGCCTGCATCAAGAAAGGAACATTGAAATTCTTTAAGGAAGGAGTTAACTCGTCAAACACTAACCCCTTTAACAATCAAAACAACAACAACAATTTAGACAAATCCATATTTTGGACAAGGAACAAAAACGTTGTTAATGATGGGGTAGTTGATGCTAATAATGTGAAGTCCAAACAACTAGTGTTGGCTTTATAAGGTAATCCACCATCCAATAAAAATTAAAAAAGAGTTAATCAAGGCACTAACACTTATCCACAAAATACCAATCAAGGAGCTTCAACATCAAACAACAACAACACTAACTGAGGGACTAATGCAAAACAAAGAGGCAACACCAACGCTTTCCCATATAGATGCATCTACACACCATAAAGAAAACCTTAGAATTAGAGTTTTGAGAACTCTTGGTGAATAATATAATCACATTGCCAACCATAAACAACTTTGAACCCCAGGTCAAACCACCTTGGTGGAATGACTCACATTTCTGTGATTTTCATCGAAACAAAGGACATCACACAAATGATTTCATGAGGCTAAAGAACATCATTCAGGGAATGATCGATAGAGGCAATTTAACAGTTGATGGTCTCAAAACAAATGGTGACCATGACGCCTTTAAAAATCCTCTTCCAAATAACAACAAGGGAGGAGCTTCAACATCAAATGATACCAGAGGAGCTCATATAAATCACCTATACAATAACACCATCAATCACATATCGACAGATGGCAACCAAATAAATGTCATAAACATCAAGGAAAAACAAGAACATGCGTCGATCAATGTGACAACTAGAGCACAAAAATACGTCTTGAAAGGGAACACATCAACATCCACAACTATCCCCAAGACTCAATATAACTTGGTTGATCAACTGCGGAGAACTCCCACTCAAATATCCATACTAGAGTTGTTCAAACTCTCACCAAAACACAAAGATATCTTGTAACAAGCACTGGCTGAAATAAACGTTCCTAAAGATCTGGACACTGATTGATTCCAAGCCATGGTGGCTCATATGACAGGGCCTCATAACCTTACCTTTTCCAAACACAACGATGTCTCCTTGAATCATCTGCATAACACTTTTCTCCATATCGAAGTCTTAGTCTATAAACATAGAGTAAAAAGAGTGTTAATAGATGGAGGAGTTGGTCTCAATATCTGTACTTTAAATATTATCTGTGCATTGGGCTTCTCTGAGCAATCTATTGATCCAAACAAGAAGATAACCATAAAGGCCTATGATGATGAAGAAAGGTCATCCAAAGGAACAATGATACTACCTATTTAGGTAGGACCAATACAAAAGGACACCATGTGCCAAGTCTTAGACATAGACTTAACATACAATATTCTATTGGGTTTTCCTTGGATACATGAAATGCAAGCAGTACCTTCAACATATCATCAATGTATCAAGTTCCCATACAATGGACATAAATTTCCATATCTACAGATATTGGCCCTGTTCAACATTACAATGCTATGGGGGCAACTCAAGATAGCCTGGTTCCACACAATAGGGAGGCCCAAGCTTCCTCAACATTCAATCATCATCAAGAGAACTCAAATCTTTATCCATAGACTTCAATCAAAAGATGAAAATCAAAGATCAAGGCATGGGGGAATACTCTTTTGAACCCATGTGTCTATAAAAATTGCCAACATCACCAAAATCTTATGGACAACCTTCTACATCAACACATCAAGCAACACAACCTATCACCAAATTTGATGGCAAATTTATCCAATTGGGCACACTGGCTAATGAATCAGAAGAGAAAGACATCCTTAGTTAGCTATACAAGGATGAAGAGGAAGTTAGAGCTACTACCATAGAGGTAGCCATATTGACATATCAATATGGAAAAGGATTCTAGATCATGCAATAGATTGGATACAATGACAAAGGACCTATAGGCAAGCGTCAAGAAGGCATTACTGAACCTTTGCAACTTCCTTCACAATTTGCAAGAGACAAAATAGGACTGGGATATGGACAACATGTACCACCTAGGAAAAAGCAAAATAAATATCAGAAACCTTAGTGGAGAGCAAAGAAGAAATATAATGAAAACTCATGGCAAGAGGCACTTCACGAAGCAACAGAAATGACAAGGAAATAGAAAGAACACTAGGAAAAAGATAAACGACAAGAGGAACTGGCTATTCAAAGGGAAGAAGCCTCTTATAAGAAAGTACATCATGTGCAAGAACCTAATCGAACCAAGGTAGAGCCACCGCTGAAGAAATTACTACTCCCCGAAGAGAAACAGTGTATGAACAAATGCAAAGAGTATAGGCAGGCTCCGATTCTGAATAGGAAAAAGCTACAAAACTGATGTCAATGTCAGAGATCTTTTCTCACCATACAACATACCTATTAGAAGCAGTGAGATACTTTGGGACAATAATTCTGAAATTGATTCTAATGAATATGAATGGGATAGCTATTCAAATATTACTGAAGATATTAAGGTAGATACCATTCATTCATACATGCCCCTTTCTTAGGATGAACAAGGCGCAGAGTCTTGACCACTTGAATTTGGACCACGACATATCTACGAGGCTAATGAGAACGAGTAGAAGCAATACAAACAAGGCTACATCAAAGATGATACCATCAAAGATCTGACAATATCATAGACCTAACCAATATCCCAAACAACTATAACGAGGCCTATATCATGACACTTACCGCAGCCAATCTTAACCCACCAAATGATTCCTTACCACTCGTATATCCTGATCTCATAGACTAGGAAGAACTTGAACACCATGATATATCAATATTCCTAGATGATGAATCCATTGTCTAGTATCTATGTTCAGTCAACCTGGAAATGTGCTCTACCAGCAAACAAAATAACAATATTTGCAATTAGGGGAGTGCCAAGTCTCTCAGTTGCAAAAATGAAAGAAACAAAGGATCTAATGCTGAAAACCAGTTAATGGTAGTATTAGATCACAAAAAAGTAAAAATAAAGGACGCATCTGTAGGTGAAAACCTTTTTAAGGCATGTAAAGATGGGAGACTTGACATCCTTCCTAAACAGTATCAAGAAAGGTCACCCATATTGATTGAGCACACTCAATCAATAAACATCGATACTGAAGCAAGAGTCAAAATGATAAGCCTAGCAGAATCACTGATAAAGGAGGAACAACTAGATTTTATCAAATTCTTCAAGGAAAAGAAAATCAATTTTGTTTGGTCCTATGTTGATATGCCTGGAATAGATCCAAACCTAATCATGCATCATTTATCCATCGCTCCAGGAGCTAAGCTAGTCAAACAAAAATTAAGAAAAATGAATCCACATGTAGCATTAATGGTCAAAGAAGAACTAAAGAAGTTATTAGACGTCGGATTCATCTGACCTATAGATTATGCTGAATGGATCTCAAACATTGTACCAATTTCAAAACCTGATGGAAGCATCAAAATATGCATAGATTTTAGAGATGTCGACAAAGCATGTCAAAAGAATGACTTTCCTTTGCCAAGCATTGAAATAATTGTGGATCTAACAACAGGCCACACAATGTTATCATTAATGGACGGTTTCTCTGACTATAATCAAATCAAAATTGCCTCGGAGGATCAAGATAAAACTGCGTTCACCTGTCCATGGGGAACGTATTATTGGAACGTCATGCCTTTTAGCTTGAAAAATGCGTGAGCAACTTATCAAAGAGCCACAATGACAATCTTCCACGATATGATGTATACCTTCATGGAGGACTATGTGGATGATTTACTGGTTAAATCATTCACCCGAGTAGAACATTTGGGCATATTAGATAAAATATTTCAAAGATTGGAATAGTTCAAGGTTAGACTAAACCCTAAGAAGTGTGTCTTCAGGGTCACATCAGGCAAACTATTAGGCTACATTGTGTCAAAAAAGGGCATTGAAGTATATCCAGCGAAGGTATAGGCCATCATGGAGATGCCACCTCCCAGGAACATTAGCCAGCTCATATCTGATGTACATGGATGATTGTAGTCTATCAGGTGATTCATATCCCAACTAGTAGATAAATATCTCCCTTTCAATCATCTGATCCATAAGAACATACCTTTCAGATAGAAAGACAAGTGTACAAAATCATTCCACCAGCTCAAGCAATATCTAATGAATCTGCCAGTTTTGGTACCACCAATAGCAGGCAAGCCACTCATTCTCTACATATCAACAATCAAAGTATCATTGGGGGAACTGCTAGCACAAGAAGATCTAGAAGGCAAAGAATGAGCTATATATTACATCAACAAAACATTAAACAGATATGAGCTAAATTATACATTCATTGAGAAGGCTTTCTTAGCCATGGTGTTCGCCTCTGAAAAGTTCCACCACTACATGCTAGCTCACACAATCAAGCTAGTATCAGAAATTGATCCTCTCAAGTATTTACTCAGCAAAGCATCTCTTATAGGATGATTGGCTAAGTGGGTCATGATTCTTAGTGAGTTTGATATCCAATACACAGAATGTTGGGCTATCAAAGGACAAGTAATTGCAGATCAACTGGCTGAAGCATCGCTACCAGATCAACAACCAATGCAGGTGGTATTTCCAGACATGGATATACTCATTGTCACACCCAAACAATGGACCCTGTACTTTGATGGATCCTATACACAACATGGATCGGGTGCCAGCATCTTGTTCGACACTCCAAAAGGGCACACAATTCCATGATCTTATAGACTGATGTTTCCATGCACCAAAAACATCACTGAGTATGAAGCCTTGGTAACAGGAATCAAAATCGCTGTGGAATGGAGAATCACAAAATTGAGAGTCTATGGGGATTCTCAATTAGTTATTAATTAGATCAACGATGAATATCAGACAAAGGATGATAAGCTAATGCCCTATAAGAGAATGGTGGATGATTTCAAACAGTAATTTGTACATATCACCTTTGAGAAACAGAGTCGTTATGAGTTTTTGGTTGAGCAATTGTTTTCCATAGCCTATAGAAGTCATCTATGCCTTAACCGGTTCAGACTCCCCTCTATATGGGACAATCTATGATTATCTTAAGAACAATATCCTTCTACTCGACCTATCGCATAACCAAAAACACAGTTTCATCTGGAAAGCCGCCCATTATACCTTAACCATTGACACACTTTACTGTGGAGGTCTAGATGGTACTCTTCTTTGATGCCTCGATCGTAATGAATCTGACTCTGCCCTACACGAGCTTCACGAGGGTATCTATGGTACGCATTCAAGTGGTCCTACTCTCGCTAAGAAACTTCTAAGAATGGGATATTACTGGCCGACAATGGAGAAAGAGTCTTATCAATTTGCAAAGAAATGTCCTAAGTGCCAAATTCATGAAAATCTTATCCATGCACCAGCATAGGAGCTGTAGCCATTTACCACATCTTGGCCTTTCTGTCAATGGGGACTCGATTTAGTAGGGAAAATTCATCCTTCTTCTTCAAATGGACACAAGTTCATTATCACTACAATAGAGTATTTCACAAAGTGAATTGAAGCAGTCTCGATGACCATTGTAACTAGAAAACAAATCGCCTCATTTATTCTCAATTATCTCATTTACAGATATGGCATTCCAAGTTCCATCATTATTGACAACGAACGTTCTTTCAAAAATCAAGACGTATGAGAGTTATGTGAGTGATTCAAAATACAACATCGCTTCTCCATACCTTACTACCCACAGGGGAATGGTCAAGCAGAGGCATCAAATAAAACAATTCTGAAAATTCTCAAGAAAACAGTAAATGATGTGGGCAAGGATTGGCATGTACAACTCAATTCAGCACTTTGGGCATACATGACTAGTATTCAGACACCTACAAGGGCTACACCATATTCATTGGTGTATGGATTAGAGGCAATTCTGCCTCATGAGGTAGAAATACCCTCTCTCAGAGTATCTTTGAAGGGCCTCATACTAGATGAGGAATATTGGGTAAACAGGTTGCATGAACTAGAGCTTTTTGATGAAAAACGACAACATGCCTATGACCATCTCAAAGCATACCAGCAACGAATCTGCAGAAGCTATAATCATAAAGTCATCCCAAGGGCTTTCAAAGTTGGTGATCTTGTACCAAAAGAAAATCCTAGAAATCAACAGGATTGAGAAAAGAAGGGGAAATTTGAACCTAATTGGTTGGGTCCTTTTGTCATCATATCAGCTTACGGACCAGGCGCCTATCAGTTAACAACTTCAGAAGGGGACGTGCTTGATGAACCAACCAACATCATCTATCTGAATAAATTCTACACTTGAGTTGTCCAATGCATGGAAAAGGCGAAAAATGCAAAAAAAAAAAAAAAAATAGAAAAATACAAAAAAATAAAAAAATCGGAAAAATACAAAAAAAAAAAAAAAAAAACCAAAAAAGTGCAATAAAAACAAGTAGTGAAAACCTAGCAATAGGCGCTATTTGTGAGAGACCGGCTCCTCTATCTATCAACACTCATATCTTTTGATCCATCTAGTCTTAGCTAAAAGCCATCACACAACACTTATTCACACAACATTATCCCAGACATACTTATCATAGTCACTGCTCTTGATTATCCAAAAATGCTTATCCATATCATATCCCACCATGGCTTGGTGATCAACGTATATATCCACATCGATACATATCTATGACTAGGGGCAACATTCCTCTCACTTTCAATATTCTGACAACAAACGATAAGGATCGCATCATGCTAAGAGAACTAATGTCAACAACTGCTCATCAGGCTAGAAAGCAAGACCATTATCCAACTAAAAATTTAACACACACATTATGGATGATTTTCTGAATTATGATTTGTTTACATATAGCATGAAGTTTTGACTATTTTGTATCTTAATTTTTTGAATCATTAGATCTCCTGAGCTACTCAAGGATGCATCAAGCTAGAGAAGCAACAAAGGAATCTGATATTTTTTGGTTTTTTGTCTGTGAGGCGATTATTCGTATGGTGCAAGTTTGTCTTGAGACATGATTGGAAACATAGAGACATGATGGAAACATATCATTGAAGACATTTTCCACTTTGTACATGCAAATGGTTAACTCTTGTATGTTTTACGCAAGCAACACTCAGGTCATCATGGTTCAATTATACCTCGATGCTTGTGCCACCCTGCAATATCAAACATCCATGTAAGTTTTACTCAGGTCGTTATGGTTCAATTATACCATTATGACTATATTAACTTCCAACATATCAAAAGCTTGAGCAATGATGAAAAACACAAAAATAGAGCACAAATAAGTGACTAAACAGGAATGACAACGACAAAGTTAAAGTGATCATTTAGCTGCATATCATTTTAATCTTGAATTTAGTTGCATATCATTTTAAATCTTGCATTAATCATTATCATACATCTCATTTTCAAGATAAATCTCACATCATTATATTATCACACATCTCATTTTAAAGATACATCTCATAAATCAAAGTAATCAATGCAAATACATCATCACATTCTCATCTCATCATGAATCATACATCATCATCAAAATCAAGAGCATTATTATCTAAGCATCACATCGTCATCATAGAATCACCATATCAATGCATATCATCAATCATCATCAATAACACATGTGGATCAAAGAAAATCAGTGCCATATATATATATATAAATATATCTCAAAAATGGTTGAAATGTACAAGGGATATCTGTCAAAATACAACAAAATGATCAAAATACAACAAAGACAAGTCTCTCAGGTATGAATATCTCCTGAGGCTAATAGTCTCACAATAGATGTCCCAGCCCCTAGATTTCCACCAGTTGGATCATGTTGAGTAGGCCTTGTAACATCTCTTCTCTTTGTTCTTGTATGAATGCAACTGGATCGACTGGATGCATAGCTAGGAGCTCTGTGATCTCTAGGGACCACCTCCTCATATAAACACCTATAATACTCGGCCTCCTTGGCCGTGTACTGTATCTCCCTCGGCGTGTCCCGCATTGGGGCAAAAGCCATCTCTCTCCAATCTATCAGCAAGATCCTCTGCCCTACCCCGACGCTCTCTCTGTATCCCACTCTGCCATAATTTGGGCATTGTTGTGCTAACACCTGTGCCTGCAGTGCTATGATCTATGACTCTTGTCGATGGGTGGGTAACCTAATCTGAACGGGTACCTGTGTCGTGGTTCCACCCACACCTGTCCCTATCTGAGGTTCCAGTGGAGGTAGAACATCAAATCTCCTCCTCTGGGCAGGTCGCCTAACATCCTCTATACCACCCACCGCCGCTAGCACTGCACCTACCCTACCAACCCCACCAACACCAAGAACCATCCCTCATCCTATATCTAATCCACCACCTCCTCTATCTCACCCTCATCCTCTATCTAATCCACCACCACCTCTATCTCCCCCTCCTCCTCTATCAAATCCACCTCCACCACCTCCTCCACCACGTCCTCCACCACCTCCTCTCCCACGTCCTCCACCACCTCCTCCATCATCCCCGCCTCCCTCTCCTACCTCCTCTCCCTCCTCATCTCTCTATCTAGCTCCCCTTCACCTTTGTGGCTGCTCATCCTCATCATCAAAGGTAGGTAGCATCTCTGTTGGATCAGATATACATGCCACTGCATATGCCAAAAAGTAAGATAAAAACTCTTTTGTCATCCCCGCATCCACAACCCCAGCTCCATAATCCTAGATCTGTCATGCCAACGTCATATACTCCTCCATCACTGGTACTATATCTAAAGTGGGTCCCCACTCTGGCACATCCTGTTTCCGACGAGCATATAAAAAAGCTCCATGTGGCATCCCTTGTTGTCTACCATACTGCCACTGAACATGACTGTACAAGAATCGCTCGATAATAAAGGGCATCCACCTAATCAGATACCTCGACATATAGACATAGGGAATCTCTAGCCCATCCTCTGCCCACACCTCACAATCTATATACGGTTTCCAAATGACCGTATCGATATCATCCAGTGCTCTCTGCCAATGCTCTAGTTTTCCCAGCTTACGCTGGACAACTACACCTGTATAACCATAAACATAAGCCTGACCAACTGGCCTATCCCTATCTAAAAGCGGTCTCAACACAGGAATGTGCTCCTAGGCCCACACCTGTAATAATGTCACCCCAACTGATAAACTAGTGTATCCCAGATATACCACCTAGTGAAGCTCTTTGTAAAGATGGGCCAACATACAAGATCCCCATGCAAACTCGCATCCTTGTGTCACCATGTCCTCTAACAGCAATCCCCATCCCATGGCTAGTCCCTTTGACCTACGGTTGGGACACAAAAATCCACCAATGAACCCTGCTAGTACAGATGGTAGCAGAGGGTAGCCAAAATACAGAAACTCCTATCATGGGATCTCATACCCACTGATCTGATCATCCTAGAAGATGCGATGGAGAGCCTCTGTCCCACCCTCCTTAGTCTTCTCATACAGAAACAAGGCACCAACTATAGGAATCTGCAGAATTCGATAACAGTCCTCTGGTGTGACTGTTATCTTGCTCGTAGCCAAGTGAAAGGTGTTCGTATCACTGTGCCACCTCTTTGCCAAAGCTATCAACAAACCTCAGTTAATGATATATCGAGGCATGTCTAGTAAAGAGGACAACCCACATCTCTCAATCACATCTCTATCAGCCTGTGATAAGTGCAAAATCAATGACCATGGTCTCAAAAACCGCTCTCAAGACTGAAGAACTCCAAGCTCTGCCTGCAAAGAAACAAGTGTCCATCATCAGTTCCCAAACTATCTAATATATCCAATCAAAGAAAAATCAAATTGGAACAACGAATTATCTAAAGAATACAACATCAATCAAAGACCCATATCGAAAGCAACATCAGGACCCATATCGAAAGCATCAAATCAGACCCATATCGAAAATCAAGACCCATATCGAGAAAGCAATCAAAGATCCATATCGCAAGCATCAAATCAGGACTCATAACGCAAGCAGAATAAAAAATTCATATCGCAAGAATCAAATCAAGACTCATAATGCAAGCAACATCAAAAATTCATATCGGACATCAAATCAAAAATCCATAACGCAAGCATTAAATCAGAACTCATAATGCAAGCAACATCAAGACCCATATTGCAAGCATCAAAATCATGAATCATATCGAAAATCAAGAATCGAGACTCATATCGGACATTAACTCAAAAGGCAAACATCAAAGATCCATATCAAACTCAAAATCAGGATCCACATCAAAAATCAATCATCTTGGCACCAATTCATATTGGCAGGAAGACTCAAATCATCCTACACCAGCATATCATAAATCAAACATCATCACAAAGTAGGACTCACATTGGCTCAGGAACCATAACGGAATAATCAACACACACATATCAACATCTATGATATCTATCTAATCTATTCAATTCACGACGCATTCTTCAGAATCCCCTTTTCATCAACTTTGGACCCTACGCTCTAAACCAAGGCTGCTAAGCGCTAAGCCGCTACTCATGCACTATCCTTTTTCATCAATGCACTAAAAATCACACTCTACGCACTAAATCCCCCCATGCACTAACTGGTACTACCACATCGCTACCCTACTAACCGCATGCTCTAAACTACCTGACACACTACCCAATCTATCCTATGCACCTTTATGCGGACCTTATGCGCTATAACTCTGTACACGCTAACATATCCTCCTTGAGCACTACCAACTGCTACTCAGATGCTAACCTACCTAGGTTAACCCTATGTGCTAACATGTCTATAGTATGTACTACATGACCTAACCTACGCGCTAACATGGCAAAATCCAGTGCAAAAATTGAAAATGTGATCAAAATAAGCAAAATCAATAAAAAACGTGGAGATATTTCGACCACTTACAGGTGGGCCATAGGCGGCGGGTCTCCAGTGTCACCTGACGCACTCAAATTGGTGCAAAGCATATGGAATCAACATCTTTGTTAGAGCTCAAATGTCATAATCGCAAAGAGCCAAGTGTGCAAATGATATTTTTACAGTCACTTTTTAACCTTTTTATAGGGTAAAATCAACAAGGTTAATAAGTGGGGCATGTATTTTCCTCAATTTTTCATTTTTTAACCTTGTGAACATCATTTTCAAGAGATGAATCAATAATGTGCATTCAACACAGTCAAAATTTTCAAAATGCAATCAATTCAAAAACGCTCATCAAATCGACAAATTTTTCAAAATCCTTGATTCATCTCCCGAGGGTGCATCATCAATATTGTTCATCAAATCTGGGGCATCATATCGACATCTCGACACACAACATCATATCGATCAAATTTTGAACGCATATCTGGCAATTTTTCTTTGAATCAACATGTGCACACATGTCACTTCAAAGAGGGGCAAAATGTAGACGTATAAATCTGACCACTTTCCTAAATGAGTATTTAATATTTATTTTAACCCCATTCCTCCTATTAATTAAATTCTATTTAATTAATTTCTTTATATTCATCTATTTGATTAAATGAATTACTCAATGTATTTAATTAAGTTCACCTAAGCCTTTTCTAACCTTTAATTAAATAAATCACTTTATTTAATTAATTCTCACTTTATTTAATTAATTCTCCTTTCTCCCTTTTTAATTAAATTTACATTTAATTAAATTGATCCTTGCAAATAAATATATCTAATTTATTTATTTAAAATCTCCCACTTGTATTTATGCAAGTTGCATCTATTTGATTGAAATAAAGTAATTTTATTTTAATCAAAATCATTTTTCCTCCACTTGCATTTTCCTACATCTCCCACTTGCCTCCTTAACCCCCTTCTAGATTCTTCTAATCACTTCCAATTTAGCCTAATCCATCTCCTAAATATTGTCACAATCCTAAGCAAAGAGAAGTCACTTCTCAAAGCCTCCAAAGTCTTTGAAAACCATTAAAGGCTTTATGTCCTCAACAAGTTAACCCTCAAAGTCTTCCAAACCATTTAAGGCTCTTACATAACCATTAATGGTTAACTCAACCTTGCATTATTAGAGAATTTCTCTCTAACTCAACCCTCATCTAGCCCAAGGGTCTCATCAAGCATTCATGGCTTTAACCTTGGTTATCTCTTTAACCCTTGCACAAGAATTTACCCCTTGGGTAAAAGCTTTATCCAATAGATAACCCTAACCTAACCTTAACCCTTACCTCCTAAGGTAACCTCCATGTCTTCTCAAGCATTTAATACTACTTTCATCTCCTCTCAAGAAACCTCTTGTTGACAATTGTAACCATTTCATTGGTGAGAATTGTAAACATGGATTGATTAACTTTCAATCCTGGCCCTTGTTAAGATTATCCAATCTTGACTATCCATTGCCTTATTTTTCCTATAAATAGAGCTTTCATTATCTCATTTTCAGAATCCAAGTCTTTATGCATCAAACTTATAGTCTAATTATTAATAATTGTAGCCTCTCTTTGATAAATCATCTTAATTAGCATTTAGAAGCATTCTAATATCATAGAATATCCATGTTAGACTAGTATATCATTGCTAGGATAATTAGTTAATCTTATCATCATATTTATGTTATCTTAATCATCATAGATTGAATAGCATACATATTTAGGAATGCATTCATGCATAATAATCAAACATCACTCATTCTTGGAGTTGTCATTCCTAAGTCACTTTGCTCAGTGATCTGAGAGCAAAAGCATTGACTTTAGGGATCCCATGAGATAGAGAATAATGGGACACCCTTTGGGAAGTTGAACTATTTCGATATAGTTCGTATAACTTGCACCAAGAGTCTCATTGGTGTGTGAGCCCTTTGAAACTGACTTTCACATTTTTGTCGCCCTCATTTCCCGCACACAAAGGGAAGTTTCTATCTTTGCAAGAATTTGATGGCGGTCTAGTTAGATTTGGAGATGACAAAGCATGTATGATCAAAGGAAATGGAACTATATCATTGGATGGTAAGAACAATACTAACAATGTTTATTATGTTGAAGGTTTAAGGCATAATATTTTGAGTGTAGGACAATTGGTGGATAAGGGATTTCAATTACAGTTCAAGGATGGAAAATGCAAAATCATTAACATAACTAGTTTGGAGATTGCAACCAATACACAGAAAAAAGGTAATATATTTCATTTGAACTCTAGTGAGAAGACATGTTTGATTACACAAATTGATGAGAGTTGGATATGGCATAAAAGGTTGTGTCATGTGAATTTTGATTGCATTGTGAAGATCAGTTCAACTAAGATGGTTAGAGATATACCTAAGATTATGAAACCCTATAATCCGGTATGTAAAGAATGTCAAATGGGTAAATAGGTCAGAACCTCTTTTAGGAGTATACAAGATAAATCTAATTATGTTCTTGATCTTATTCATATTGAGTTGTGTGGTCCTGCTAGAGTTAAAAGTTTTCAAGGTGATAGATATTTCATTCTATTCATTGATTATTATTCTAGAATGACGTGGGTTACTTTTCTAAAAGAAAAATCTGAGGCATTTGAAAAGTGTAAAATCTTTAAGGCTAAAGTGGAAACTGAGACAAGATTGAAGATTAAATGTTTGAGGTCAGATCATGGTGGAGAATTCACATCTAGTGAGTTTAATAACTTTTGTGAGAAGCATGGTATAAGAAGATAATTTTCTGCTATCTGGAGTCATGGAAAGGAAGAACATACTATCTTAGATGTTGCTAGAACAATGATGATGGAATCTAGTCTACCTCATATCTACTTTAGAAAAAAAGTGAGCACAACGGTTTATACATTCAACACAATACATATCAAAGGAGAAGCCCGTAAAACACCTTATGAATTATGGTTTGGCAATACACCTACAATTAAGTATTTCAGAATATTTGGTAGTAAATGTTATATCAGGAGAGATGATATTATTGGCAAATTTGATCCTAGATGTGATGAAGGCATATTTCTTGGTTATTCTAATGAAAGAAAAGCATATAGATGTTATAACAAGAGATTGCAGAGAACTGTGGATAGTGCTAATGTCAAAGTGGATGAGCTAAATAGAGATCAAATCAAAGTTTATGAGAAGGAACCGACAGTGGAAATGATTATATCTGAACCGGTAGCACCTTTACCAGAACAGAGTGTTGAACCAGTTACTCCAGTAGTATCAGAAAATTCTATAGTAACTGAAGAACAAGGAAGAGGAACAGAGAGTCAGAGGACTCCTAGGTATGTGAGATTGAATCATTTTTAAGATTAGATCATTGAGGATAAGAAAAATGGAGTGATGACAAGAAGAAGACTGGAAAATAATGAGGTATGTTTAATTTCACAAGTTGAATTGGTATCAATAATTGAGGCATGTAAAGATGAATATTGGTTGAAAGCTATGGAAGAAGAATTAGATCAGATTGAGAAAAATAACACATGGAATTTGGTTCCCCGACCTAAAAATAAGAATGTTATTGGAACTAAATGGGTTTTTAGAAATAAATTGAATGAGGATGGTTAAGTTATAAGGAATAAGGCTAGATTGGTTTGTAAAGGATATTCTGAGAAGGAAGGAATTGATTATGGAGAGACTTTTGCACTGATAGCTAGGATTGAAGCTGTAAGATTATTTCTTGCCTATGTTGCTCATAAGAACTACAAGGTTTATCATATGGATGTTAAGTGTGCATTTTTGAATGGGAATTTTGATGAGGAAGTTTATATTGAGCAACCTGATCATGGTTTTTCACTATTAGATGCTACAAACATGGTTTGCAGGTTAAGGAAAACTTTATATGGATTGAAACAAGCACCTAGATCCTAGTATGCAAGGTTGGACATATATCTTTTGAAGCTTAGTTTTACTAAGGGTAATGATGACAGTAATTTATATTATAAGATCACTGATGATGATATATTGATTATTTAAGTATTTGTTGATGAAATTATTTTTGGAGGTGAAGATATGTTATGCATGGAATTTTGTAAGAATATGGAGAAAGAATTTGAAATGTCTATGATTGGAGAAATGAATTTTTTATTAGGTTTGTAGATTACTCAGACTGATAAAGGTATTTTCATCTGTCAAACTAAGTATGCTAAGAAATTGTTGAAGAAATTTGGTATGGGAGATTCTAAAATGGTAAGTAATCCTATGGTTACAAGTGAGAAATTGACAAGGAAAGATGTTTATGAACCGGTAAATCCTACAAGATACGAATCAATGATTTGAGGTCTTCTTTATTTGACTCAGACTAGGTCTGACATAATGAATGATGTTTGTATTGTATCAATATTTCAGAGTGATCCTAGAGAAAATCATGAGAGTGCGGTGAAAAGAATTTTTAGATACTTGCAAGGTACATTAGAATATGGTTTGTGGTACCCTAAGGATGACAACTTTACTTTATGTGCATATACAGATGCTGATTGGGCTGGAGATGTTGATGACTGAAAAAGTACTTCCGGTGGAGCTTTCTTTCTTGGAAAGAAGTTGGTTTCATGGATCGACAAGAAACAATCATGTACCTCTTTATCTACTGCTGAAGTTGAGTATGTTGTTGTTGCTACTGACTGTACACAAGTTTTATGGATGAAGTAAATGTTGAAGGATATAAAAGTGGATTGTAATGGACCCATAGTTATTCATTGTGATAATTCTGCTGCTATTGATATATCAAATAATCCGGTATTTCATTCTAAGACAAAGAACATATCTATCAAGTATAACTTTTTGAAGGAAAACGTGGAAGCAAATGGAGTTATACTGGTTTATGTGAACACTAAAGAGAAAATTGCGGATATTTTCATTAAACCTTTGCCTAAAGAATCATTTGAGTACCTGAGAGACAGATTAGGGGTTTCTGTCCCTCTAGTAGAGACTTGATTGATGTGGTTTGGCATCGGTTCAGTATGCATTTTTAGATATATTATTCATTCTGGCATTGACGTGGGGATGCTACTGCTTAGGGGGAGTAGTCAGGTTTTTAATTTAGTAGTTTTTACTTTGATATTTTTGTCAGATTTCTGGCATTGATGTCAGATTTTTGGCATTGATGTCAAAGGGGGATAGATATTGATGTGAAAAAGAAAACTTAAGGAGTTGTACACATTAGGGGGGAGATATATGGATAATTCACAGCTTTACAAAGATATCATTCATAGGGGGAGTTTGGTCTTTGTTTCAGAACTTCATTGCTACATTTGTATGTGGGAGATTGTTGGTTGTCTTCCATTGGGGGAGACTTGTTTGACATTTCTTGGTACTTAGATGATTTTCACATTTAGTGTTGCCATCAATGGAAAAGGGGGAGATTGTTGTGCATTTGGTGAAATTGATTATGTTTTGCATTGATGTTTTGTCATTGATGCCAACACTAGCTATTTGGATGCTTTACCGACACCCTTATGGTCCCGGTAGGATAAGTAGTTTCTGGTTGGTTTGGATCCAACATGATTCGGTAAGCTCCGATATGATTTGGTTATGGAATTGGCTTATTCATGATAATCATGTTCATATTCAGTAAGTTGGTTTTGGTCTGGTGATCAGATGCTATCCTGTTTGCTTGGAAGCCTAGCTTCCAGTTCCAACGAGGGTTTCACCAGCAGAGATTTTGATGAATATGTTTGATGAATTGCATAAGTAGTGTTGGTGCAACTTTTGGTGGAGTTTCAGGATGCTATTGGTGATCATGTTCGAGAATTGGCGGATGGAGATCATTGTTGTAGTGTATAGACCTATATTGGGTCCCGGTTGGTCTAGGTTATGGATCAGTTTAATGAAGCATGTGGATTAGACATCTCGATGCATTTCTAGGATGTCTTATGTGTTGGATATTATTTGTTTGGTCTAAGGCCGACATGGTTTGTAATTATGTAATTGGTTTATTGTTTGGTGTCCGACCTGATTGTTTATGGTTGAGGATTTGTATATATATGATGTAAGATCTCATTGTAGATCATCGCGATTATGGATATGGTAGAGATATAGGAATGGGAAATGGATATGTAATATGCAAATAATGTAATATCATTCAAGAAGAGGATGTGGTCAATCATTGGAGATCGAATTGGGTTTATGTAAGAGGATTTAGTCCTCCAATACTGAGCTTAACCGAAACTGTACTCATGCATAGGAGATGCTATCTTTTGTAGTTCAACACTTCTCCGGATTGTAGTCTGGATTTCTATGTAGTCAGTGAGAATCCTTTTGTGATGAGCGGTGCGCTGTAGGTTGTTGGCCTTCCTGCAAGTGCAGGCCCCTCAATTGTAATTCACATACTGATGAAGTATTTTTTGACTATGGGTAGACTTCCCACTGTGGTTTTTCCCTTTACTAGGTTTTCCATGTATAAATCTTGGTGTCGTGTGGATGGTATTTATTATGTGATTACTGTTTATGCTTAATTGGTTTAACTTCTATTCTGGTATTTGGTTTAAGCATTCTGGTATTAATATTTTGGGTTCCGGTATTATAGTTTTAATTGCTAATGGTTCCGATAATCTGTGACAACTGATTCACCACCCCCCCCTCTCAGTTGTCTTCCGGTTATTTGAACTATCTAACAAATTTATCTAGACATGTTGTCGTGAAATTTTCTTCAATTTATTCTAAATTTTTTCTCTTCATTTGAAGTCAAAACATCCTATTATTTATCATTTCAACCTTTATAATTATCATGTTACTAGGAGGTATATCAACTATAGTGCACACAGTATTCTAAAAAATGAATCTGTAAACTTCTTGAGTAAGTGGCCCCACGCTTATGAGATTACATTTCTAACTAGGTACAAAATAAACACCATGAATGGACTTATTACCAAGAATTGTTACCACATTGATTTCACCTTTACACCGGCCATTTTGGAACTGAAAATCACTTGAATTCTCTTGAGCTACATGACATATAATAAACAATGTCCTTGGAATACTTTTAAAATAATTGGTATTTTTTTCCCCACATGTACTTGTTTCTTTTGGCATTTATTCACAAAGTGCCCATACTTCTTGGAATAGCAACATTGAGTATTGGACTTATCAAGCCTTTGTGATGGCTAACTATTATTACATTATCTATAATTGAAACTTTGATTTCTCCTTCCTCCTAGATCATGACTTCTTATTTCTTCTACTTGAAAATTGTTTCTACCCCTTCCTTTGAATCTTGAGTTTCATCTTTTTCTGCCTCTTCCAAATGCCATCTACGATTTGAATGCATTCTCTTATGAAGTACTACCATTTTTTTATCCTATATTCATGAGATAGAAATAATCCAAACATATAGACATTTTTTTAATATATCGTTAGTTTCTTCAATGGGAACCACAATAGTAACAAACTTGAGAAAACTTCAAAGATTATTTTGTACAACTTTGTTATCTATTAACATGAATCACCATTTAGTTTGACTTGATTAACAACATTCATGACTTGAGCTGCAATTGATCTACTGAATCTAATCGTTCCTTTGAATATTTTCAAATCCCCTTCTAAGTACTTGCAACTTAGCTATCTTTACCCTAGATGAACATGTTTCTAAAAATCAATCTCATTTTTATTTAAAATTATTGTCACGACCTCAGACATTGATGGCCCATGTCTAGCAAAATCTCGTATGCATAAAAGCACAAGATTTATCACCTTCAAAACCTCTTATTCGTTATACCCTTCCATCTCCTTTTTACTTTCCACTACCTCTAAAACCTTGTTATCCTTGTATAGGCTCCAAACCTGGCATAAATTTTTTAAGAAAACGATCAAGATTTTTAAGGGAAATAATCATGGGATTAATGGATTAAAAGAATTTAATAAGAATTTTAAAATACCGATTGAAGAAGATATTCCATATCAGGTAGTTGCTTCAAGTCAATTCTTTTTCTACCACTGACAATTTCAAGAACCACCACACCAAAGCTATAGGGATTAGCTTTATCTGTTAATTTCCTGGTTGGAATATTTAGGGTCCGTGTATCCTCTGCAAAAATCCATAAAACCGGTCTTACTATGTTTATTGACAACTTTGGGACTACAAAAACAGTAGATAAAGTAGGAGTTTCCTTACAGTGTTCCTGTAACCCTTGTGCTAACATGAGTTTTATCATTCGAAAGAAGTCTAGCCAACACAAAATCTCGTATTTTTGCCTGAAAGTTGTGGTCAAGTAATATATTGCTTGATTTAATATCACGATGGATGATACAGACATGGAATTCCTCATGGAGATAGGCCAAAGCACGAGCAGTACCCTAGATAATGTTGAACCTTTCCTTCCAACTCAAAAGCTTTTTATTTTTTCCCACGTGTAGGGAAATTCAATAGAGTTTGAAAACCTATTATGTTTGTTGTAACATAAGAAAGAAACTAAAGAGGAAAGTTCATGAATAGAAAACCAAATAATATTTAGTCAAGGCTGCTATTGGGCATGTACTTATAAATCAGGATTCTTTCTTGGCCTTGTCTGTACATCCGAGTAAACGCACAAGGTTTCTGTGATGAACATTGGAAATGAGTCTCTCTTTGGTTTCAAATTTGGAAATTACATGGGCATAGTGCCCTAATGTCAACTTCTTTATTGCCACAATTTTTTTTCAATGTACCCTGTAAATATCAACTAACTCAGTGTTTGAATACATCAACACATACCCTAATATGCACTACAAATCAACAATAACTTACCTTAAATACTTCACCAAACCCTCCTTCTCCAAGCTTATGTGCTTGATCAAAATTATTAGTTGCATTTTTTTAAAATCTTGAACTCAAAATGTTCTAGCCCCTGGAGTTCCATTGTTTCTTCAATAGCCGTTATTCCATATATTTGTTATATTAGTATTAATCAAGATCGCATTGACTTGCCTTAAATTTGGCCTTTAACAGTTTACCTTCCATCTAGCTTGGCTACATTATCTGCTTCTGGAAGACAAGGAGACAAGTTAGAAGGCCAAGGAATAGCCTTCCCACAACACCAATTATTATCAACTTTAGAGAACTTGCCCACTTGTCTAAAAAACAAAACGGGGAATACCTCATCCGTGAAAGAATCATCGCAAACAACAGTAACTGTCTGACAAAACATTAAGGAAAATTATTGAAGAGCAACAGTCTGGCATGAAGCCTTGACTGAATACTGGACCTACTATTCTAAAGGGAAACTTTTTTTATAGTCACTTGTATGGATCAAACTTTCTCATTATATAGATCGAGCTTTGTTGTTTGGGAATTTGATTGTGTGAGAAATTTTTAATGATCAAAATTACAGTTTGTGATTCATCATCAAAATGCAAGAGTTCAAGGAGTTATGATTCATCATCAGGATGCAAGAGAGTTCAAGGAGTTATGATCCATCATCAGGATGTAAGAGAGTTCAAGGAGTTGTAAGGACACTTGAACTCTCTTGCATTCTAATGATGAATCAATTTAACTCTATTGCATCCTAATGATGAATCATAGAATGTGATTTGAAACACTGATGGTTAAAAATTCTCACACAATCAAATCTAGAAACTGCAAACAATATTTGAATGGATTGTGGATTTCTAAAATTGTTAATTCAAACACGCCTCTAAGGAAATGTAGTGCCCCTCCCTAATTCATTGCTTATGATAGTTTGTGATAAATATTCTTGAATTTGTTTACATTGATTTTCTCTTTGATGTTAGTGGATTCATTATGATTATCTTGATGATATTGGTTTTATACTTTAGATTAGTTATTGAAGATTAGCTTCATGAATATTTATTAATTAAGAGGTATGATTCATGATTATCTTATGATGATTTATCTTGCATTAACCCTAATTTAGTGTTTACATTAGATGAGAATGATGATGTTATTCATTATATCCTTGCTATGATGTCTTACTCTGTGTGTGGAAGGGACATTGTCATACCACTCATTGTGAGCATGGTGTGACATTGTGATTCTCTTTCCATTAGTATAAATTAAATTTACATAATTTTTTTTTTATAGAAATAATGTTTTTGACAATTTATTATATAATATTTTTCAAAAAATTATGTTGTAGAAAAAATATTTTCATCATATCATATTTTTGTTTTTAATATAAAATAGATTTTTAAAAATAATAAATGTTTAGAAATTAAAATAAATAGATGAATAAAATTATTTTGGAATAAAGATAAAGATTAAATTTCTAAAACACTCTATTATAACAATAGATATGTACAAAACTTTCTCTTTAAATGTAGTAGTATATTTGAAAACATTTCATTATTCCTTTATACATTTTTTAAATATTCCATTCTAGTTGGTTAGCTGAATTGTCACTCGTTCACAAAACCATCAATTTATTAATATACTACTTTTATATTGGAAAAAAAAAAGACGACAAAGCAAAGATAGTAAGATACCACAACAAGGACATTTTTAAAGAAGTTAAACCAAATCTCACTATTATTCAGAATTTTTCTTTGTTGTTTTCATAAGTGTTTTATAAAATTGTCACTTGGGTTTAAAATAGAGATTTTAAATATATTTATTTAAAATATATCAAAATTTTCAATACAAAATACTAGAAGGTGTTGGAATGATGCTAGCATTCACATATGATTGTTTAAAAAAAATAAAAATGGGTAGACAACTTGCAAAGTAAAAAGATGAAGAAAATAGATTAAAATTTTTAGAAGATAATTGATGTAATATACCTTTGTTCAAATTCATTTCCATGACTTTTTAGTGTTTTAATATAGCATATTATGCCTCATAACTTCTTCTCATAATATCTTACATAGAAAATCATCTGTCGTATTGTAAATTATTAGAATGAAACAAAGTACAAACCATTGCAGAATCTTTATATTATAAAAGAAAAATCATAAATCAATAATTAAAAAAATAAATAAAAATGTTGAGAATTACATAGCAAATGTTTTATTTTTTTCAAGGCCAACTCCACCAAATAGATGTAATGATTATATTGTACATAAATAAACAAATAAATATTATAAATAATATGACATGAATTGTCATTAATAAATGTGTGATTTTCCACCATTATAAGAATTACTAACATCCTTGCATCACTTTTGTTTTGTTATAATAAAGTGAAACTCTACATATATGTTATTTTGTTCTATTTCCTATTTAACTTATTACATTCAATTTATATATAGAAAATTTCTATAAATTTATCTAATCAAATGAACTTTAAAGAAAAATATTCTTACATATATGACTTAGATTTATTATATTTTTATTTACTTTGATAACGTATAAATTGCTTAAACTTTAGAAGCATCTATGATATCCTACTTAATCTATAATTTTTTTCTTTTTATTATTAATGTAAATGCTAATAATAATAATTTACATTCAGGTCACTAGGATATGACACAATGCAAATATATGGGAATTCACTTGGTTGCCAAAGTATCAATAGAAACTTCCAACCAATGTCATCTATCGTATAGAACAATTTAGTGTTCTCTATTGGTCAAGAGAAAAGATGGCCAACAAAATTTAAAAGAATGGACCAAGAACCAGTAAATAAAAAATTGATAATTATGCTCTATACTTTAAATTTCTTTATGGATCCAAGGTGAAAATGAACTTAGATGTAAAATTCAGTAATCTACAAATTCAGATAATTGAGATTATGAATTTTTCTGATTGGTCAATTACTCTATACCATGAACTTTGAGATCTCTACCTTGTTGGATGTATCTGGAAGGTCACTATAAGGCCTACAGTGACCATCACAAAGCACAACCTATCTAATAACTTAGTATTAAGTTCATGACATTTTTTAAGGGAAAATCACAAATTAGTTATCACATAGAGCCACTTGAGGAATGGTTGCTTGCTACTTTTAAATTCAATTATTCAATCAGATTCACAATGCATTAGGTGATGCCATCATTCAAGTTGTTACATCATATTATGGAATACCTACATTACATGTAGTGAAGTCCGATGTGACAATTAAATTTGTAACTATAACTAAATTCTATTTTGACACTATTTTATAGATGTTGTTGACAGTTATTATTACTGCCTAAATAGTTAACTAAGACTATAATTATCAAAATGGACAGTTAGTGATGTATGTAGTTTGTTCATTTGTGTTACCCATTACGTTCTAGAATCACTTTGAATGATCTTTTCAACCATTTCTTTTAAAAATCATTACTAACAAACTCTTTATTATTATTTATGAATATTAAATATTTTTAAATTTTGATCTCTTAGTGTATCTTACTTATATTTCTTTTATTAACTTTCTATAGAGGAAACTAATTTTTCTTTAAAAGAAAATATTTTTTCATTGAATACACATTAGTTAGTTATAAATTGTGCCATTCAATTAAATAGTAGTTGCCTAAAAATTAGATTATTAATAGATTTTTTGAATTTCAAAATTATACCACCTCAATCAATTTTATTTTAAAAGAAATAAAAAATCGTTGAGTACACATAAGTTAGTTATTCATTATACTATTCAATTAATCTAATTTAAAAAAAATAGATTATTAACTAAGTTTTTTAAACTTAAAAAATATTCTATCTAATTTAATTGGGACATGCGTAAAGATATTATATTTAATTTTTTTAAATATTCTAAAAGAACATATTTTTATTTCAATTTTAAATTTTATGTTTGATGGCTACCTTTGATAACTTTCTATAGAGGCAATTGATTTTTCTTGAAAATAAAATAATTTTTCATTGAGTAGACATTAGTTAGTTATTCATTATACTATTCAATTAATGGTAATTGATTTAAAAATATATTATTAACTGATTTTTTTAAACTTTAAAATTATTCTTCTAATTAAAATAGGACATGCATAGAGATATTATCTTTAATTTTAGATAATTTGATAAAACATAATTTCAATTCGATTTTATATTTTAAGTTTGATGACTATCTTCAATAACTTAAATAAATTAATGTTACTTAGGGTTAGAGTTAAGATCAAGGTTGGATTTAAATTAAGGTTACCTTGTTAGTATCAATTTTAATAATATTAGGGTCATATTTAACCTATAAGAATTATAATATATATAGATTTTAAATTAGAATTAGGGTTAGTGTTAAGGTTAGGATAAATAAAATCAAAGTTATGGCCTTAATCATAATGTTATATCCCCAATTCTTGTTGGAAACAACAATGCAGGAAAACAGAGGTGGGGGGGGTTGGTGAATCAGTTTTCACCGGATCTATAAACCTAAATTCAAATACAAATATGGTAAACTACAGTAATAACAAAGATAAGAAAATTGATAGCACAACACACAACACCAAGATTTTGACGTGGAAAAATTGGTTAAGGGAAAAACCACGGTGGGAACCTACAGACAATAAGATGATACTCTGTAGTAGTATTTATAAATATTACAATGGGGAATGCATATGCATTCAGACTCACTGTCTAGATCTCACTACTCAAGATAAGATGACCTAGAATGCTACAACCCTCAGGGAAGTCTCACTAACTTACAATAATATTCAAAATACAATCCAGATTACATGAACTTAAAGAATAGCATCTCCAAATGACTGATGATAGTTCCAGTTAAGCACATTTATCTTCTTTGCAACTCTCCAATATATGCTCAATCACTTCACAGAAAGACGAACTCATTTATTCACACATACAAAAGTATCTAATAATGCATACACTACACTAATACTCAAATTACATGAATATCAAACCTATTTATATCGATCATCAACCTTGGCAACAAGGTCGACTAAACCCTCAACTCACAATTACAAAATTACATCACACAATACAAAGATCGATCACCGGACTAATATAATGATATAAATGACATAACATGGACCTAAATCAAATCTCCAAACATGCAACAACACCGAAAATATCACCAAGATCAACCGCAACACGCTACACCACCAAGAATACTGCATAACACGAAGAATATCACCGGATCAACAAAATCACCAAGAATACACACAAGAATCAATGTGGACCATCAAAACAAATAGGAAACGATTAAGAAACACTAGCAAGCACATTAGAATCAACTGTAACAGCTGTACCAACACTACTTATCAAATCTTCATAGATCAACATCTAAACTCAAGAACACTCAAACAACAACAACTATCACAAGGAAAGATAACTTGCAGAGAACCAAATCACAAACCATTTGAAATGAAGATACACAAGAACATTCCAAAAAATCTCCCAAAATCGCAACTCAAGATCAGATCACATCGGAATATACCAGAGGAAATATCGAACTTTGCAAAGCACTAATCAGAAAAACCAAACTGCAAACTAGATCATATGATATGATCAATTAAGCTTCTAGATCACTAAAACTAATACATAAAGATGTAATGATACTAGAAATACTCCGTAAACTGAACCATGATCCCAATTAACCAATCTGCAACCACCAGAGCAATAAATCACAAGAATATGTTGACATCAATGACAACAACATATCCAAGAAGCAACAATGCCCAACAATCTCTCCCTTTGGCATTAATGGAAACATGTGGATGCAAAAAATAATCATAATCCATTCCACACACACAAAAGAAGAAGACTTCCCCATTGGAACCAAACCAATCTTCACAAATAGTTAATCAATCAGCACCTTGGGGGGATGGACATAAACTCTCCCCTGACTAGAGTCTAGGTACCCTTCCTTTGTCAGGATCATGCAGATAGATATCTATCACTCCTTATAACATTCTCGAAGGTATATCCTTTACTTCACCTCTCCATACAACACTGTGAGATTCTGCGAGAAGCGAGAATCGAGCCAAGATCTGATGTCGTTCGTAGATCACATGCAACTCCTCACACAATGGATGATCGAAGATCAAAATAGCTGAATGAAGATAATTTCAATATGAGAGAAAAATAGAGACAAAGAGGAGAATTTGGAGAATATTCTCACCGAGCTATCACTCCACTAACTTAACTAGTGAAGGTGAGAGTATAGTGCTTATTATATAGAAAAATATAAGCATATACATCCAAGGGGTGCATTAGCTCCTATTCCCCATAAAAAGTGGGAGGTTTTACCTTCTTGGTAAATGCCAAAACATGTGGCATAACCTCCTGACATGAAGACAAAAAAGGAGTTGAGAAAGTTGGCACATAAGGCCAAAAGAGGGTGTGAAACCCAACTACCCCATAACCCACTTAGGAAATGACAAAATAGTGGTTATGAGAGGTGGCACAACAAGCCAAAAGAGGGTGTGTAACTCAACTACCCATGTGAGGTGGAGAGTTACATATATAGCTGAAGTATTTCGCCACATGCCCTCATATAAACCACTCCTATTAACCTAAGCAAGCTTAAATAATATATGTGTAGGAAAAATAAATACCCCCTAACATAAGGAAAATAAAAAACATACACTAACACCCCCCTTTAAGCGTAGCTTAGGTGGGTGAAAATATGGGTCCCGACAAATACAAACATGTTAGGTACCCATGTACATCTAGATAGCCCCCCCAAAAGAAGAAGCCCCCCATAAGAGGAATAGCCCCCCCCCTAAATAAGGAGAGAAAGAAAGGAGGACTAAGAAGTCCTTCCTGCAGTAGACACCTGTCGTATCCCAAGCAAAGATCGCAAATGAAGGAACTTTCTTTCGGTGAAGGGTTTGGTGAAGATGTCCGTAGTTTGCTCCGTTGTAGAACAATACTTAAGATCAATGATGCCTTCTTGAATGAGCTCCCGAATATAGTGCATATGTATCTCAATGTGTTTTGTCCTCTGGTGATGAACTGGATTTCTTGAGATCTGTATAGCACTTTGATTATCACAAAAGATGATAGTAGGCTTCCTAAATGGAATACCAAACTCAGTGAGAATATTCTGAAGCCAAATAGCCTCAATGGTGGCATTAATTGCCCCTCGATACTCAGCCTCTATTGATGAAAGAGCAATTGCAGACTGCTTCTTACTCGACCAACAAATTGGACCAGAACCAAGTGAGAAGCAATACCCTGAAGTGGATTTGCGATCCTGAGAATCATCTGCCCAATTTGAATCTGTATATCCCACCAAGTCAATATCCATGCCTGCTGCATACTGAATTCCATAATTGTGAGTACCCTGAATGTAGTGGAGAATCCGCTTAGCTACTTTCCAATGCAACTCATGTGGCTCCTACATGAATCTAGAGACCATGCCCACCGCATATGAAATGTCAGGTCTCGTATGAGTCAAGTAGATGAGGCTCCCAACAATTTGTTGATATAAAGTGCTATCAACCAAGGGTGAAGAGCACTTAGCCTCAAGTTTGACCCCAGACAAAAAAGGAGTAGGTGCAGGCTTACAATTAGCCATGCAAAATCTAGAGAGCATATAGAGTGCATACTTGGGTTGTCCAAGGAAGATGCCTGAAGAATATTGAGTAATCTCAATTCCCAAGAAGTAATGTAGAAGACCCAAGTCTGACATCAGAAATCTATCATGTAGAGCAGTTTTCACTACCTTGATGGTGGATGAGTGACTCCCTGTGATCAACAAGTCATCAACATAGAGAACTAGAAATGTGAGAGTATCATCCTGGTGCAGAATGTAGACGTTTGGATCAGAATGGCATCGAGTAAAACCAACTGTCAGAAGGAAGGAGTCCATCTTGGCATACCAAGCTCAAGGAGCTTGTTTGAGGCCATATAGAGACTTTCGAAGTCAACACACAAGTGAAGGATCTTGAACAAACCCTTGTGGCTGCTCCATGTAGATTTCCTCTTGAAGGTCACCATGAAGAAATGCACTCTTGACATCCATCTGATGAACTTCCCAATGATGGGTTGCAGCAATAGCAAGGACAAGCCGGATGGAATTTATCTTAGCAACTGGAGCAAAAGTCTCAGAGTAATCAACCCCTGGAACTTCGGAAAAGCCTTTTGCTACCAAGCGAGCCTTATACTTATCAACCAACCCATCTGCTGCAAATTTTGTTCGATAGATCCACTTGCATCGAACAAGTTTCCTTCCCTTAGAAAGAGGAACTATATCCCATGTGTGATTCCTTTCCAAGGAATTAAACTCTTCTTGCATTGTAGCATCCCATTCGGGAACACCTGTAGCTTCTCGAAAAGACTGTGGATCAGAAGCTGAAGCAATGAAGAGATGTGGAGCTTGCTGAAATTGTGACCTAGTTCTTCTAGAATCTGATGGATCACCAAGCCAATCTCCTGCTGACTCAAAAATCTGTCAAGCTCAAAGAGGCACTGAAGCTGGAGAGTCTGGGGGAGAATCATCAACCTCTGAAGGATGACTATGAGAAGAATGTGAATCCTCACCATCACTGTCACTATCTGAAGTGGAGGTAGAAGACTCCTCAACAGGATTAGGAGGATTAAGATCCTCAGAAGAATTGTCATCATCATGCAATGTCTCCAATGTGATAGTGGATGGAGAAGTGGTATGAGAAGAAATAGAAGAACTCTCCTCAAAACGAACACTCCTCTCAATGAAAAACTCATGTGTAGAGGGATGGAGAAGTCTATACCCTTTGACATCATCTGGATACCCAACAAATATGCAAGGCTTTCTCTGCGGATCCATAGCCTTACATTTCTCTACTGGAATGTGGGCCCATGCAAGAGAACCAAACACTCTGAATTGCTTAACTATAGGTTTTCGACCGGTCCAAGCTTGAAAAGGAGTTACCCCCTTCACAGCTTTATGAGGAACTCAGTTCTGGATGTAACATGCACAATTGATGGCCTCTGCCCAATATTGAAGTGCCAAAGACTTAGAGTGAATCATACAATTTGCCATCTCCTTCAAGGACCTATTCTTCCATTCTGCGACACCATTCTGCTGAGGACTGTATGGAACTATGTGTTGCATGTTGATACCTTCTGAAGCACAAAATTGTTCAAATTGATTATTAACATATTCACCCCCATTATCTGTATGCAAAATCTTGATGAACTTCCCAGATTGTTTCTCTGCAAAAACTTTGAAATCTAGAAAATTCTCAAATACCTTAGACTTTTGTTTGAGAAAGTAAACCCATGTAAATCTAGAAATGTCATCAATAAATGTTAAGACATATCTAGCCCTGCTGAAAGATGGTTGTGGAAATGGTCTTGCCAAGTCACTATGTACCAACTCCAATAGCTGTGGAGCTCTCCATGCTTTGCCTTTATCATACTTCTCCTCGGGATGCTTACCAAAAATACATCCCTGGCAAGCTCCATCAGAAAATCGAATAGAAGGCAACCCTGAAACCATGTCTTGTTTACTGAGTTGTTGCAAGTAATGATAGTTCAAGTGGCCAAATCGTTGATGCCACAAACAAATAATCTCATCTGCATGAGTGAGTAAAACTGTCGAAGGAGAGTTAGGAACAAAGTGAGAAAACTGATATAATCTGGATTGATGATCTGCTTTTCCCACAACAATAGTAGACCCGTTATGCATTTCACTGATTACCATTGTATCTGGTGTGAACTCAACTCACTTGCTAGAACCAATGTGAGTGATCTGATAAACAGATAGGAGATTGGTTGATAAGGATGGAACACAAAGGACATCCTTAAATGTTCCTTCGCCCACATCAACAGACCCTCTCCCATGCACTTCATTAGGAGTGTCATCACCCATTAGTATGGAAGGCATAGAACATGGCTCTAAAGAGGTGAAATCATCTTTTGAAGAAGCAACAACAACTAGGGCCTTACCCTTTCCTTTCCCTTTACTCTTATCTGTATCCTTAGAAGATCCTTCTGATGAACTCTGTTTGACTGAATCAGGCACCTTGATATTATTCTTTTCAAGAAGATTTGAAAGGTGATAAATTTGTTTCTTTAAACACTTATGTTCATCATGACCAAGCCTCTTACAATCAGAACACTTGACCTTCTCCTTCTTAGGTTGTTCACCTCTTGATGAAGAGGTCTGATTATCTACTTTTGAAGTAGCAGATTTCTGATCTTTTTTCTTCTCTCCTTGGTTCTTTTGTTTCTTATCTTACTTACTAGACCCTTTTTGTTCTTTTGTGCCTTGATTTACAACTAAGGCATGTGACTTAGAGGGTTTTATTGTACCCATTTGAACCAATTTGTCTTGCTCCCTAGTGAGTTCTGCAGCAAATTCATCTAGAGAAGGCATTTTGAATGTGGTACCTAGGGCACATTTTGTAGCATAGAATGTAGAAACAAACACTGAATAGTTAAGACCAAGCTTAGAAAGAATACTCAAGATCAGTGGCTTATCATCTTTCTTAGTTCCACACCATTCCAACTACAATCTTAAAGACTTAAGTTTAGTGAATAAGTCTTGTATAGTATCAAAATTGGTTGGATTCAACCCTATGAGTTCATTCTCTAATTGATGACCTCTTAGCTCATCCTGCTTACCAAAGAGGTTTTCCAAAGTGGTCCACACTGCATTTGGTGTAGTTGCAGATTCAATGTGAAAAAGAAGGTCTGGAGAGACTAACATGCATAGAGTACCAAAAGCTTCATCACATTTATTAAACCATTTAATCTTTTCTGCAGCATCTTGAGGTTCAATTTCAAGTCCCATAGTAACACGATGATATCCATGTCTTTTCAGATATATTATCATCTTAAATTTTCATTCAAAATAATTATATGGTGTTAAAAGTGGAACTATAGATGCATCCATGATAGTAGAAAAGAAGATTGCAAAGAATCAGGAAAAGTGCAAGAAAGAAGGCACAAGAGACACCCCCCCTTTACACTAGTCTTAGAAATCACCCCCCCCCCCCCCAAATATTACAAGGTTGGCACTTTATAATTAGTGCATTTACAAGACTTTTTATCAGATTACAATTCTTTTAAGAAACCAATAGAGATTTTAAATACAAATAATTTGAGACAACATCTGAAACAAATTAGCCTTATAACTGCTTAATTTATTTCAATACCTTTCCAACAACTATTAGTTTTTGAAAAACAGAGTTGTGAGGAGAAAGATATGACCAGTTGAAGAGAAAAAAAAGCAGCTGATACAACCTTTAATATTTGATAGAAAAAAGGCAAAAAAATTCTATTAGACCTATAATAGTGGAGAGTGCTCATTTCTATCTTTCCGTCAAGTATTTGTTTGCAAAAATCTGACACCCGAGGCAAAAGTTGTGCAACTTTTAAGAAATGTTGTTGAATTTCCCTGATAGAAAAATGGATTAGGCCCTATTCAAGCTGAATTTCTGCAAAATTTATTAATTTTCTAGAAATACCATCCGAAACCCAGAAGTTTTTTGATTCTGGAAAGAACACCCAGAAATCATTTTTTGTGAAAATGAACAAAAGTTAGAACACTAAAGCCGAAATGAAAACAGCTCCAGTAAAAAAAAATTTACTCTGATTTTTTACTGTGTCCTCCAAACTCTGATTTTGGTGAAGTAAAAGTCACTTTTGACTTTGTCAAGCCTTATGGACACTCTGGAAATTCTTATTAAGCTTCCAATATTACCACAAAGCTGCAATCACCCAGATCTTACAAGAACACATACATGTAAACCAGATTTAACTAGAAGCTATTTTCCTTTAAACTGTTCTGATTCTCTAGATCACACGAGAATGTAGGAGAAGAGCATACTTAGTTTTTAAGGAAAATATTAGCTATATAAAAGTCTCAAATCCCTCAAATAAATAAAAAAAACAATGAGCTATACCAGACAATAAGCTCTGATACCATGTGAGATTCTGCGAGAAGCGAGAAGCGAGCCAAGATCTGATGTCAGTCGTAGATCACTTGCAACTCCTCACACAACAGATGATCGAAGATCAAAATAGCTGAATGAAGATAATTTCAATATGTGAGAAAAATAGAGACAAAGAGGAGAATTTGGAGAAGACTCTCATCGAGCTATCACTCCACTAACTTAACTAGTGAAGGTGAGAGTATAGTGCTTATTATATAGAAAAATATAAGCATATACATCCAAGGGGTGCATTAACTCCTATTCCCCATAAAAAGTGGGAGGTTTTACCTTCTTGGTAAATGCCAAAACATGTGGCATAACCTCCTTACATGAAGACAAAAAAAGAGTTGAGAAAGTTGGCACATAAGGCCAAAAGAGGGTGTGAAACCCAACTACCCCATAACCCACTTAGGAAATGACAAAATAGTGGTTGTGAGAGGTGGCACAATAAGCCAAAAGAGAGTGTGTAACTCAACTACCCATGTGAGGTGGAGAGTTAAACATGTAGCTGAAGTATTTCGCCACGTGTCTTCATATAAACCACTCCTATTAACCTAAGCAAGCTTAAATAATATATGTGTAGGAAAAATAAATACTCTCTAACATAAGGAAAATAAAAAACCTACACTAACAAACACAGGTCAGGCACACTTAAACCACTTAGAGATAGCTAGAAGTTGATCCAGACCAACAAACTCCCCCTAAGATCAAGCAAATAAAACAATTTTTCACATGCTTAATGTCAAGTCTAGTCTAAGTTAGGTATATAAGTCCACCAACCATAGATCTGTACAAGTTCAAATCATGGTTTTGGGATACCGTGCGATGAATGCACTAAACTGAGTTTTAAAAGCGCTACACTATGTTATAAAGACACTATATACTTGGCAAAGGCGCTAAAATAATTATCATATACGTTGAATAGTTTTGTGAAAGCGCTGAACAATTAAGTAAATGCGCTAAAAGATTTATCAAATGTGTCACTCTAGTGATTTTGGTATTTTCAATTATTTTTAGAATTTTGGACTATTTTTTGCCAATCTATGTCAGATAGAGACTTGGTTTTGACTTAAGAATTATTGTAGTGATTTTTCAGAAATTGATTATTTGGATTTTTGGATAGAATTTGTGCTATTCTTGATGTTGCATATGATATGCTCTCTTGGAATTATATTGTGCTGAGAAAATCTGATTATTGTAATGGTTCAATTTTGTAATATGGAATCATTGGATTATGCACTGCAGATGATTATTGATTTATGTTTACTCCTAGATAATAGGAGCACATTAGGGAAAGAGGCTTCTGAGTGAGTATTGGAGTCACTGCCAAGAGGTTCCTTGTAAGGATGCTTGGGGGATCTCGTTGGAAGTTGTTTTATAAATAAGTGATAACCTTAATTAATTAATTTAGGGGCTGGGTAATATTCAAATTAATAAGATAATAATATGTTTTGGTGCTCCACTCATGACCTAGAGTGCTAGTTCAGGCTCAAGATGAGATTGGGAAGGCCTTCATGGCATGATTGTACTCCCTTGTCTTCATGAGAGGTTGAGTTGGTTCTGTATGGGTGTCACCTACCAAGAGGTTCCTTGTAAGGATGCTTGGAGGTTTGGACTATCAAGAGGTTCCTTGCAAGGATTCTTTTAGATTTAAATGACATCATGTGATGACACTTTCCCTAACTATGTGTCCTTGGTCTTAGCCTTGGTTTATGGAAGTCTTTAGTATCAGTCTTGTTTTATATTTGAGCCTATGTTTTGTGTTGGCATTCTTGTTCATTGTATTTTGTGATTTTTTTTGGGAGTTAGGTGTCAGTCTAAGCTTAGTGTGTGTGGGATCTTATATCATTCTTTGGGCAAGGGGGGTGGTTTCTTTTGGTTCCACATGGTTGGGTGGTTGATGCCTTTCTTCCATTGGGATATTTTCATGGGGCCTTCACTTAGTGAGCTTGGGTTATAGCACGTGCGTTCATGGAATACTAAAGAATCCCCCTATTTTCAAAAAATATTGCCCTAAACTTCTTTTTTGTCACCCCCTCCCAATACATAGCTCAAATTAAAAGTCCCCCTATTTTCACCAATTTTTTTTTCATAGCCAGAATTAAAAAACCCCCTATTTTCACTGATAGGCAAATATATTGCACCCTCACTTTTGGGATATTAAATCCCCCAATATGAATGCACATGATATAATATTGCCTAGCTAGTGAAGCCCCCGTGGATATTTTCTGTGCATTGGATGTTTGTGAGCATGTTGGATATTTCTACATTTCAGCAGTTCTTGTGCTATGGATTCTTGGAGCAGTTGTATGTCAGGGTTTCCTATTTGCAATAGATGATATATATTTGTATCAGAATATTTGTACATGATGTATTATGCATTATGACTTATGTAATATTGATTAGAAAAAGGTGGATAATAGTATGATTAGTTTAGGATTATTTGATGAATTGATATTTAATGAATTTATTGTGTCAGAGATGTTTAATGGAATTTATATGATTACTTTTATATGTTGTTGAGGTGAAATAAGTAATAGAGTTAGTAGGAAAAATTTGTTCATTGATCATTTATGGATGTTGTATATATCTTATTTGTAATTTAATAATGACATTATGATACCCTAGGAAAAATTGAAAGATTGGTAGTATGTTATGAAGTTGAGAATGTAAAGGATGTATATATGTTTAACTGTTTATATGATTAATCTGCTTGTGTACTTTAGTCTCATATGTTCATGTTTAATTTGTGTCTGGAATTTGTAATGAGATTGTTGAGCTTTAATATTGTAATCTTTTAAAAAAAAAATCTCTACGTTTCTAGATTATGTGTTAGATTCTCTAGGGTTTCGTGGCGGCTAACAAAATTGAAGTTAAACATGCCAAGTCGATAGTCGCATTGCTTGTAAAAAAGGGTTCGGAACTGTATCGCAAGTAGCAGCCAATGTCTATAGCCCGTCCCTTGGAGTGAGGAAAACACTTATTTATGTTGTGTTGAGCAATATTCAGGCAACTTTTGCAGGAATCCATAGATAGTTGTATTAGAAAGAAGGCAAGTTGATAGATAGTTGTATTAGACGACCCTTGCCTAGTCTACTCAACAAAATAATCTTTTAGCCGAGGAGTTGCAGTGCAACGATCACTTATCAAACTTGGACCAGTTGCCAAAATTAAACTGGGATTGGCAGCGCCGACATCACCACATAGCTTTTTTTGTGTGACATCAGTGTATTGAACATAGAATTTAAACCCTCGTAACACAGATAACAGTCGTCGTAGTATTCTTTGGTGGACACACCAGAGTAGTTCAAATTTGGTTCTCTGCAACCTTTATGCAACTAATGCAATCGACACATGACTTATCCTTTTTGCACTGTGCCAAAACATATACTGAATCCAACATTGTTGTCTCTGTAGATGCCACCTCGTCTTTTGTAGAAAATCCAGATTGACCAACTTCTTTCACCACATATGCGAGCACAAAGTTCAAAATTTTCTTAAAGAGGGTTACGTTGTTTGAGGGACCAACAACGCATTGGTACGATCAAAGTGTGATCTCTGGATTTTCTCTAATGGGGTCCATTGTTAGTATGGGAAATAGAATAGTAAATCTTACAATATTAATCTCCACTTGCCACCATCTTCTAGCCATAGCTTTGGATTTTTCAATTAATATTAGAGAGATGCTTAAAAGTGCTAGAATTCCTGAATTGTTTTGATACAAGAAAAACAAGAGATTATTATATAGACTTTCATATTTCAGGGGAGCCATCTATTTTCACCAATATTACAATTATATCATTTATTGCATTCTAAGTCAAAGAAATGCAACTTAGACCATAAATCCAATACATTACAGTTACATATATTGAAAAGTTTAAATGAGTTCACTATGAATCAAGTCTTGTTGAGTGCAAAGGCTCTGACATCATAAGGGATGAGGCCAGCCAAGTGAATTTGGTGGAATGGATACCCTTTAGTCCTTGGCTCTTAGCCAAAGAGATTTTAGTTGAATGGATCCAAATGAACCCACCACGGATCAAGTTGGGATGAGGCCAAGATCGTGCCCTAGATAAATTTGGCGGAATGGATACCCTAGTCCTTGGTTCTTAGCCAAAGAGGTTTCAACCCATATCAGGTAGAAAAAACTACTTCGTGAAGGCCCTCGTTAGTAGCTCGCGGGCTTCGTGTCTTTGTTGAACTGCAACAGATCTGAACCTCCATCAAAAAATATATTTTGAAAAATCGCTAAGCTTTCATTTATTTCTTCTTTTGAGTTTAGTGAAGATTATCTTCAATAAATATTTTGAAAAATCGCTAAGCTTTCATTCATTTCCTCTTTTGGGTTTAGAAAGACCAAATAAATTTGAATATTAAAAAATCTTCAATATTCTACACATCATGGCATCCTTTATTATTATACTCGAAACTTTCACTACAATCCAGACAATTGAAAAAGTCTGAACATATCTAGGTAAACGAACAAATTATTTTGAAGCGTTTTTTCTTGTCTTGCCATTTTAAAATAGTTTTTAGCGTTTACTTACAATTTTGTCCAAAAGATGGGCAGTAGTATCGACCACTCTGCATTCTAAATTTAGCTCTTTGAAGACCACCATAAATTAGTTACAGTGTTAGAATTATTACTTTAAGGATTATAATTATAGTTTTATTTATTTATTATAAATCTAGTATTATTAAAATTAAGATTAGAATTAGAATTACCATTAAGGTTATAATCAAAGTTATATTTAAGATTATAATTAAAATTAAGATTACAATTATGTTTATGATTAAGGTTAATGTTAAAATTGTGATTATAGCAAGAGTTAAAATTAGGAGTAGAATTAGGAATAAGATTAAAGTAAAAGTTGAATAGAAATAATTCTTCAAATAAAATCTAGATAAATAGTAAATAGATAGTATTCCAAAAATCTCATTCTTACAATATTTTTATTTATTCAAGATTTATCTTATTGATCCTATAAATTTGGCATTAAGTATTTTCTATTTTTATGTGAGATTAAGTATTGCTGAATTTAAAATTATTAATCAAATCACTACAATATTTTTAAACCTTATAATCAATTCAAAAATTATAATAAATTGCAAGTTTTAAAATTCAAAAAATATTTATTATATCTAATACAATACAATGCAATAAAATTAATTTTAATCTAGATTTAAAAGTAACTTTAAAATATTCTATTTTATTTAGAAAATCATGCTTAACAAGAAAAACAACTTAAAATAAAAAGAAATTTATGTATCTAATTATAAAAAAGTTTCTATTTTACCAAATGAAATTGTTTTTATTGAAAAATCAACAAAATTTTAAGATTTTATATATGTCCATAAAACAATTGCATCAAATAAAAACTAGTGCCATGTAGTGGCTAGTACTTGTTGCAATAGAAGAGATTAATAATTTGTAAGGTAACTTTAATTGAATCCTAGCCCTAATTAAGTTGTAATCTTATTTGAACCCTAATTATAATACTAATTGAATGTTATTTATAAATTAATTGAATCTTAAATTTAACACATAATAATCCCTAACCTAAATTGAGCACTAATCTTAAAGCTTACCCTAACCCTATTTTAACTCTAATAAAAGTCACGTCTCTAATTCCAATTATAACTCTAATCTTAAATGAATTGTATTCCAAACCTCTTTGAATCCTAACAATAATTTAACCCTAGCACTAAATGATTTTTTTTACATATAAGTCTAATTGATCCTTAACCCTAACTCCAATTGTTAACTTTACCTAACCCTTGCCTTATTTAAATCCTCACCCTAACCATGTTTGAACTATAACCATAATTTAATCTTAACTCAAAAATTTATTTTATAACTTTAATTAAACACTAATTGAATCATAGTCTAACCCTAATTGAATGCGACTCCTAATTAAACTCTAAGACTAAGCTACAAATCTAACCCTGATTGAACTATAATCCTAACCTTATTTGTATAGTAATGTATTATGTTCTTTTCAATTAAGAATACTATTACTCTTCTAAAATCTAATATTAATATTTATTTGAGAATGTGATTTGTGAACATATCTAAAATTGAACTATAATCCTAACCTTATTTGGATAGTAATGGATTATGTTTTTTTCAATTAAGAATGCTATAACTCTTCTAAAATTTAATATTTATTTGAGAATGTGATTTGTGAACAGATTATTATTTTCTACTATCTTACATTAAGCATAATCTAATCTTATATTTTATTTGTATTATAAAAATATTAATTTTATACTATTAATGTCAAAATTATTAGATTATTATTTTTTATTATTCTAATTACTAATGTATTATATTGTTGACTTAATATTATCATCAATATTAGTATTTTAATTATTAAAATAATTTTATTTTTTATATTATCAAATTGAAAAAATTTAAATATTTAGATAAGATTGTAAATAATTTGAAAAGAAAATTAAACCATATTAAATATTATTTTAATGATGTAAAAATTTGTCTAAAAAATTCGAAATCTGTAATAAGATTCAAATTGTTTGAGTCAATTAGATTGAAGAAAAACAATTTCTGTAATTTGAAAACTTAAAAATCATGATCTTAACTATTAATTTTTTATAAAAAAAAAACATTAGAAATGAAAACTTAAAAATCATGCATCTTAACTATTAAATTTTAAAAATCTATATGTTCCCTGTTTATTATGATATTGATGGTCGTTCTATTGAGAATTAATTTTTGATAGATTTTTTTCATGCAATGTAATCAATAGGTTAATATGTTTAACTTCAAATATATTTTCTTAAATATTATATTTTGAATCATTTTGTTGTAAACAATAAATTAATTTTTTTTTTTTTTTAAATATTCTTATTATAAATTAATTATTCTCAATTGAATTTTAAGTCTATTATCAAAGTGAACAAACTGTCACCCCACAGAAAACCAAAAAAATATATACGCCATCATTAATTTTAAAATGAAATGTACCAAAGAGAGGAAAAAATCCTTTACAGAAATTAATTATATATGCTGGTTGATATCCAATCGCATTGTTTTATTCAGACGTGATATTTGATAGTATTGTTATAAATAAATAATAATTTTTCGTCTGCTTATAATGAAAAGCAAAAGTGAAATTAATGCATCATGCTTTCAATGAGAGTTGAACTCATGACCTCCCGCTTACTAAACGGGTGCTCTAACCAACTGAGCTATGAAAGCACATGCATTTCTGTACGGAACAAAATGATTTTAAATATTTTTTTCCGAGCGTTTTTGCTATTCCCTTTGCCTTTCATATCGTTCGCATTTCCCTATGCCAAAATTTGTCTCTGACGTTTTTTAACTTTTTCAAAAATGGTTTTGTTTTGTTGGAGAGTATATTAATTAGCGTGTAAATATTAACTAATAACAATTGATTGATACAATTTTAAATATAATTATCAATTAAAATTTGATAAAACAATTAATTAATTTAAATTATTTTTTGTTATTACATTAAATTGATTATATACAATTTCAAACAAAATATCATAATTTGCCTTGCTCTCAAAAGTATCTTTTATTTATCAATTGGAACTAAAAGGGCTCTATAATGAATGGTTTATAAGACACAACATTTGCTGAAGGTTTTACAAATAGGGCAGCCAGCTAAGTGGGCTCAATCTTGGAGGAAAATCCATGGTTAAGTGCGCTTCAATTAGAGTAGTAGTACAATGGATGACCTCCTGGGAAGGCCAAATGCTCCACCTCTATGAGCATTACCTAGATGCATTAAGTGCTAAGTGTAACATCCATTCTCTTGAGATAGGTGTTCTTGTGAACCACTACTCATGAAACGTGGGTCGATAAATTTGACTCAAAAACTACATTGTTGAATCCTGATAGAAATATCATAATTTGACTCGCTCTGGAAAGTATCTCCTCCTTATCAATTGATGAGCTTAATCGGCTCTATATTGAATAGTTCAAAGGCACAACACTTGTTGAAGGTTTTGCAATTGTGACAAAAAGCTAAGTGGGCTTAACCTTGGAGGAAATTCCTTGGTTAAGTGTGTTTGAGTTGGAGTAATACTGGGATGGGTGTCCTCCTAGGAAGGTCCAATGTTTCACCTCTGTGAGAATCACCTAGATGCAATGAATGCTAAGCTAAGTGTATCATTCATTCTCATGAGAGATGGGTTCTTATGAACCACTACTCTTGAAACATGGCTCAATGATTTTGACTCGAAAATTTACACAATTGAATCCTGATAGAAATATCAGAATTTCATGGTTAATATTGTTAAGCAATGAGCATTTTATTACTTATTTATATTGAACATTGACAAACCATATAATATTATATAATATTATAAATTTCGTAAAAGAAACAAATCTCTTTCCTTCCTACTTTTTTTGTTTGATTCATATACATGTTCAATATATCTCTCACATTTTTTGTTTTTTAACGAAAAATGAATGGTAATATAGATTTAATGCTTTTGAGAAGAAAAAATAAGATGTTAGTATTTCTTACCAAGTTTTCAATAATTATAACGATGTTGTTAGTTCACATCTAAAATTTTGTGTACTTTAAAATGTCTAATTCAACAAAAGAAAATAAATTAAGAAGGATTTTCCAGATATTTCATTTAAAGGAAAAAAAAAATTGTCTATTATATAGTCCTTCATTGCTTGCTTACCAGCAAACATAACTAAACATTGCTTAAGATCCTATTAACCTCTCAATGTGTTCATATAAGTTATTTTTAGTGTATTATTTTGCTTTTGACATGTACTTATTCTCATGTATTGAATTTTTTCATATGCAATATAATTATAATGTACATGTAACCACCCATAACATATTCACTCTAGTTCTCATTTACTAGTTGTTTGTTATTGTATCTAGGGGTAAGTTAAGCATAAATGACATAATTAGATTATCAAAGTGAATCACCAATTCTAATCTAATCAAATTACTCCTAAATTACAATGAAATACATCAAATCAATTGCATAATGAAATTAAATCTAATTTAAACTCCCTCAATTGATGTGATTGAAGCTTCCATTGCTCTTCTCCATTGTTGTTGATGTAGGTGGCTCTCAAGTATTGCACTTGATTTCCTGCATAAGATGGACAACAATTTTGAAGAGCGTGATTATAGATTGAATTGAGAAAATAGGTTGAATTTATAGATTTTCAACACAAAGGAGGTGATAATTTGAACTCAAGTGTTGATTGACAGATAACTTAAATTGATTGACCAGTGAACTCAATTGATCGATCTGTTAACATAATTGATTGATTTGTTAACTCAATAATTTGGGGAGTCAACTAGATAGATTGGATAGTGAACTGAATAGACTAGTCAGTTGACTAAATTGATTGATTAGTCAGAAAAAAACTGATTAAGAGTTAAAAAGGGAGATTGATTAGTTAACTGAGTTAACTGATTTGATCAATCAGTTTGATTTCAACATGCACTGTAGGATTTTGAAATTGAATTTGATTTTCATTTTCAATTTGGATTTGCATTTGGACTTTCGAATGCTGAAATGCACATGAAATTAATTGAAACTCACATTTGGTTAAATGTTAATTTGGAAGAAATGAAATTAATTGAAATTAGGTGAAATTCAAATTTGGAGAAATGTGAAATGAAATTAGATGAAATTAATTAGAATTAGAATTTGGGGATTTGGAAGAATAATTTATTAAGTTAAATAATTTAAATGAAATTATTTAAACATTAGAAATGAGCTTAATTAAATAATAAATATTATTTAACTAAGAAAAATGTCTTAATTTTTTATTTTTTTATTTTTTTTGAAAAAAGGGGTAAAGATTTATTCAAAAATCACAGAAATACAAAGAACAGGCCTTAGGCCCACTAGGACAGCAACAAAAACTAAAAGGATTCTAAAAGAACCACCAACAACACCACTACAAAGTCCAGTGACCATAGCAAAAGATCCGACCGTCGGATTTCCATTGATAACACCTTTTCGGAAAGCCCTAAAAAGATGACATTCAACTTTTTGGAATTACACCAAAAACCAGGCTCATCCAGAGCCTTGAAGGGCCTCAAAAATGATAATGGAAATTAAACAAACATAAAAGGGAAATAGATCCTACACCACTAGGTGCTCTTGCATCATCCTGTCTTCTGACATTAATCTGTCTAAAGTTTCAAGATAATTAGGAGGTAGATCATCCCTTCCACTAAAATCCCAATGATCAAAATGCTCTGAAGCCCACTTGGCCAAACAATCAGCCACTCTATTCCACTCCCTAGGAATATGACAAAAAGAGACAAATTTCAATGTATTACACATTTGTAAAATCTGACTGACCACAGAAGCTAATTGCCAACTCACATAATTCAAATTTTGTTTGTTCAACATGTCCACAACAATCTGAGAATCTGACTCACAAGTAATCTTCCTCCATCCTAAAGAACAACCTCACTCAACAACAATCTTAATAGTTAGGGCCTCCATAAGATTGTTAGAGTGCTGCGCAATATAAATAGAGAAGAAAAAAATTGCACAACCATCATCACCTCTTCCTATACCTCCAATACCTGCATGTCCAGGATTCCCACAGGAAGAGCCATCTGTATTAATTTTTAAGAATCCCACAGGAGGGGGAATCCACCTTCCATCTCTACTTATCTGCTGCTTTGCATGGCAAGATCTATTTCCAACAACACAGTCCATTTGAATGTTTTCCAATTGCAGATTCCTTACAATAGCATAATCACCTAGATCAACATTTTTAGACAAATTGCACTTAGTCGAGATTGTCTCCTGAAGCCTATTAACTATCTTCTGTCACAGCCGAGGACTCCCTATACGTGAATCACAAAAGACCCTTTGATTCCTTTCCAGCCATAAATTCCAGATAATAAGAGCTAGCCTAATAGCCCAAGCCACTTGAAGAAAAGAGGTCTTTATTGGGGGTCTGCCCAAGCTATCCCAAAATTCATTTAAGCAAGTAGCATGAAAACAAGCATGTTGCCAAGCCTCCCACCACTTGTGCCAAATCTCCCTAGAGAAAGGGCATAGAAAAAACAAGTGGGAGCAGTCTTCCTCATTATGCATACAAAGATAACAGATAGATGGTCCCTGGAAGCCTCTCTTATGAAGATTCTCCCACATGAGGCATTTCCTTTGAGCAACCAGCCATAAGAAGAAATTACATTTCAGCGAAGAGAAGCTATTCCAAACCTTCTTCCACTAGGGAACATCCATTAGGCCATGCAATTGACTATCAAGCTGAGCATAACCTTCAACAACAAAAAACTTGCCTTTTGGATTAGGACCCCAAGCCAAAATATCTCTTTCCTTGAGGGAACTACATAACCTACCCTCCAAGATATTAACCAACACCACACGATCTTCATCCAAACCACCCAAGGGCCATTCAAGAGGATCCTTCCAACAAGTCACCTCAACCTGTCCAATGCACCTAACCATTTTAAAATTCTCCACCTTAAACCATCTAGCATCAGTGAAAATATTGGAAAGAGGCCGAAGTTGTGGATAAGTAGACAAAATAGGAGGGTGACCATCCAAAGAGTTCTGCCAAAAAAGAGCTTTAGAGCCTCTATTACAAATCCAGAAAAGGCCATCTTTAATAAGTTGGGCACTTTTTTTAAGAGTATCCTAGATACAAGAGCCCCTGCCCACTAAACTAAGATGAGACACCTCATGATCATTAGCACCAAGGAGATACTTGTTGGTTAAAATCTTGGCCCAGTCTTGATCTTGACTATTACACCACCTCCAATACAACTTAGCTGCCAAGGCCTTGCTAACCAAAGCAATAGATCTGAGGCTAAAACCCCCAACATGTCTCGGTCTACAAATAGAGTCCCATTTAACTAAACTCCACTTAGAAAAAAGAAAACTACCAGAACAAAGAAATTGCCGGGAAAGAGCATCGAACTCTCTCACAAAGATGGAGGGGGAGCCTGCAAAAAACAACCTATAAATGGGAAGTGCTTGCACCACATTCTTTAGAAGAGTCACTCTTCAAGTAGAGGATAACCACCTGTAAGTCCAATGATTAACCTTACAACGAAATTTATCCAAAATTCCTTGCCCAAAATATTCGCGCTGAACCTCCAAATCTAAAGGAATCCCAAGTTACAACAAAGGAAGGGACCTCATCTGAAATCTGAGGATCCTGGAAATCCTATTCTGAATAAGCTGAGGGGTATTAAAGAAATATATGGATGGTTTATTTTCATTAGTTTTCTAACCCGAGGCTATGCAATAGATATCCAAAGCTCTCCTGAAATTTACTGCCTCATTGATTCTGGCCCTGCCCATCAAACCTGTGTCATCCACAAACTGAAGATGGGAGTAAGGAGGTAGAGAATTACTCCAATTACAACTCTGAATAAGACCATGTCTCACCTGGGAAGTGATAAATCTGCCAAGACCTTCAGCCATGAGAATAAATAAATAGGGAGATAAAGGGTCCCTTGCTGAAGCCCCCGCGAAGCGCTAAACAATTCTGAGGGTTCCCCATTAATAAGAACCGAGAAAGAGGTAGAAGTCACACAACTAAGAACCCAATTCACCCACTCTTCTCCAAAACCAAAAGCCAAAAGGATCTTCTATAAGAAATCCTAACTCACCCTATCATAAGCTTTGGCCATGTTAAGTTTAATAACCATAGCCTTATCCTTAGAGGTCTGTAAGAAATCCTAACTCACCCTATCATAAGATTTGGACATGTCAAGTTTAATAGCCAAAGCCTTATCCTTAGAGGAACTCATTGAATGAATAACCTCCATTCCTATCACAACTCCGTCAAGGATCTATCTTCCATCAATGAAACCACCTTGCTCCTTAGAAACCAAAGTGTAGAGGAGAGGTTTGAGTCGTTCAACAATAAATTTAGTGATTATCTTGTAGACAACATTACATAAAGCAATAGGCATGCACTGATCCAAGCTATTAGCCCCCTCCTTCTTAGGAATGAGAGCCAAGAAGGTAGAATTCATAGATTTTAGCATTTGTTTATTCCTATGAGATTCTTGAACCACATATAGAAGATCATACTTTATAATCTCCCAAAATTCTTGAAAAAACTCAATAGGAAACCCATCAAGGCCAGGAGCCTTGCCTTTTTTCATTTGAAACACAACCCCCTCAAATTCAGACAACAAAATGGGGCACAAGAGAGCATCATTCATTTCAACAGAAACAAGAGGGGGAATACAATCCAAGATGGCCCTCTCTTCCACCATAGCTTCGAGATCCTCTTTGGTAAACAAATTAGAAAAAAAACTCACAGCTTTTGTAGCAATTTCTTCTTTAGATGAAAGATGAACCCCTTTTGAAGAAATGAGAGAGATAATAGAGTTACCATACCTTTGAGCCTTAACAAAATTATTAAAAAAAAAGCAGTGTTTCTATCACCTTCTTGGAGCCAATCCACACGAGACTTTTGTTTCCAGAAAATATCCTCACACAACTCCCACTCTTCCAAGTCCTTTAGAGCAAGGGACTTGGCCATACTGAGCTCCACAATCATCCCTTCAACCCTAATTTGATGCATAACCTCATCCAGCTTGGATTGAGCTGCCATCTTGTGTCTATGCAGGTTCCCAAAACATTGTTTATTCCACCTCTTCAGCCTCTATTTTACATGTTGTAATCTCTTCCCAAAGGAGTAAATAGCTCACCTGTGGGCAGACACCCCATCATACCACCAATCAACCATAAGATCCTTCAATGACTGATCACGAAGCCACATCAATTGAAATTTGAAAGAGGGATTTTTGGAGGTTCTAAAAGATGTAATAGAAATCTTAATAGGCCAATGATCAGAATCCCTCCAATCAAGAATTTCTGAACTGGTGGACCACCTATCATGCACCCAAAAGTAGGAGACCAAAAATCTATCAAGCCTTTAAGAGATAGCCTCAACACCACTCTTCATATTATTCCATGTAAAGAGACCATTAATTGGCTTCACATCAATGAGATTCAAGAGACCAATATTATCTCTGTTTAAATTTGAGGAAGGATCAAGCTTGAATAACCCACCTCGCTTTTCCTACAAACTAGTAACGACATTAAAATCTCCAACCAAAATACAGGGGAGAAAAGGCTCCTGAGCCCGAACAAGATTGATGTGAGCCCAAAGACGAGACTTACCCACAAGATCAGTAGGATTATAAATATTAGAGAAGAGGCATCTTTCTCCAGTCTCAAAGCTAGAAGCGACCATAGAAATGGAAGACCTACTAAAAAACCACCACAAAGGGGAAACTTTCCTCAGGTTGCAGAAGCAAGCAACCCCCCCTGAACTTCCATGAGAGATCACTCCCTTCCAAAGGCCCTGGGGCCAGACACACAAAGCACAACTGGCCAAACCATCCACTAAAAGCTTGGTTTCTTGAATAAAAACAACATCAAGAGACTCAGAGGCAATTAATCTGTGAACAACCTTTTGTCTAGGTATGTTGTTCAACCCCCTTACATTCCATGAGAGCACAATAATTTATGTGGTTGAGAGAAGTGGGAATCAATGGGCTTCATAGACCTCGACTCAACCAAAGTATCACCAATAAGCTTAACCTTTTCTTGATCTATTTTTCGTCCACTCCTTAAAGGTTTGTCTAAAGAACCCTTTTTGAGGATCTTCTGCTGCAAGCCTAAAATAGGTGGGGCTTTGTTACTCTTCACTGCACCCGAGGCCACTATAGTGGAAGGAGGAGTAGATGCCATGACCACTGCACCTTTAGGGACCTGTGACTCACTAAGATCTCTTTTGTCCTAAACATGGGAAGGCAAATCCATACTCATTTGAACATCCCGTTGATTCTTCAAAGATAGGGCCCGACCCTCTTTCTTAAAATCCCCATCCAACACCTCATGCTAAAATTGGGCACCCAAGGACATTACAACTAGAACTCCTTCCTCTTGGACCAAATCCTCTAGAACCTCAAACCTATTTAGGGTGAGATCATTTTGCCTATCCAACTAGGTTCTCTTCTTTCCCTTGTCTTTATTTTGAGGTTTCATAGGAATGAAGCCATCTTTATCAGCAGGACCATTAGGCATAGGGGCTTTCCCCTTATCTTCCCCCAGAATAGAGTGAGGAGGATCAGAAACAGTCAGTTTAGAAGATTTATTTCTAGGACATCTCTGTTGTAAATGACCATATTCATGACAAATTCTGCATCTAAATGGCAGGGTCTCATAGTCCAATTGTTGGATCCAAGAAGATGTCCCCAAACAGATTTCCATAGAGTCTAGCAAAGGATTATTTAAATCAACTTCTACACATATACGAGTGTAGGAAATTACCTTTCGATCTTGAGTTTGTGAAGCCAAACCCATAGGTTTACCAAGAAGTAGTGAGATTGAGTGAAGAATATCTTCTCTCCAGAATTCCAATGGAAGCCTCGACAATCGAATCCATAGGGGCACATGAGAGGGAAGCTCCTTAGCAGAATTAAAGCCAATATGCCAAGGTTTGATAAAGAGTCTCACCTAGTTGAAAAAATAAGGGCCACCCTCAAAAGCCTTGTTCCTGTCTGCCAGGTTGGAAAAAATAACCAAAAAATAGTTATTGGCTGCCATAAGTAGCTCCATGTCTGCTTCAGGATTCCAGACATGGCGTGCCCAAGACTCTAAAATAGGTATAGGGAAGCGAAGATCAATAAATTTGCATATGAGAGCATGATTTCACCAATATTCAACATCCTCTGAAATTTGCTCAAGTTGAATAACTAGAACTTGACAATCTTGGGATCTCTCCAAACAACCATTCACCTTTTTCATGCGAAAAGACTCTTTCGAAGAAGAAACACCTGCCCTTGATTGGGAGTGATCAATGTGTTCCTTTCCACATGCATGCATCAAATGAGACAGATCCACCATATCCTGATCTCTAGAGACCATTGGAGAAGAGGATAATCCTCTATTCTCCATGGATCTAGAGAAAATACAAAAAGAAGAAAAAGAAGAGGGGTGGAAAACCCAACCCCAAAAACCCCACACACCCCAACAACAACCCAGAGTAGAAGAAATAGAAAAGGGTTGCAAAAAAACCCAGTGACAGCCTAGAAAACCCAACCATGGGCAAGCAAAGATCGACCCCCCAGCAAGCAAGAAACCCCCCCGGGAATGAGGCAAGCAGAGCGTAGGACACAGGCTAGGGCACGTCGGCCCTAACATGACACCCACGCACACGCAGAGCCATCTCTATGTCCATCTTGCCAAGCATCTCAACAATATTAAAACAATCAATTGAATTTACATTTCAGGAAAATGTCGTAATTAATTAAATAATTAATATTTAATTAATACGTAGAAGAGGATTAACTGATTAAATTGATTTGAGAATAGAAATTGAATAATTAGAAATGTTGAATGTGATGATTAGGTTAGTTTTTAAGAATAGTTAGCTTAATTAAATAATTAAATAATTACTTAATTAATTTAGACAAATAATTAGTGTGCGATTGATGAGACATTTTTAGGTGTCTACATTTGCCCCTCTTTGAGACAATGTCAAAATGATGTTGTTTCAAAGAAAATAAAAATTTTCTACCCTAGTATGCCCAGGTGACACTTAGGGTATAATGCCCCCTCGAGAGATTGTTTGTGAATTGAAAACATGAATGATCTCTCAAAAGAAGAAGGATGTTAGATGAGAGATGGAAGAATGGTTGACTTGGTGACATGAATGAGTTTGATTATAGAAAATAAATGGTTGAAGTGATTTGTAGATTAATTGATTTGATAGGATTGGATTGATAAGATGATAGGATTGATCTAATAAAGATAAAGTCTGGTTTCAAGAAGGACACATCCTGTATAAGACAAAAATGATCAACACGTCTGGTTTCAGGAAGGATACATCCTGTATAAGATGAAGATAGATGATTGTGCCTGGTTTCAGGAAGGTCTAATCTTGTATAAGACAAAGATAGATGATCATGTCTGGTTTCAGGAAGGATACATCCTGTATAAGACAAATGATAGATCAAAATTAGATGAATAATGAAATATGATGAAGGTGAAGAATAATTTATTGATAGATAGAAATGTTGAAATGATAGATGAAAAGATTGAAACTAAGTGATGAGAGATGTTATTAAATGAAATGAATGATTGGAAAGAATTGAAAAGGTTGATTCAAGAATAAAAATGATTGATGAGAGAATGATTTGAAGAGACAATCAACATGATGAGATCAGAAACAATTGGTATGAATTGAAATGATATGATGATGATTTGATTGATGGTGAATAGTCTTCTTGTCTTTATTCATAGTGCAACATATTTTCATCATTGAGCCTTATTACGTAACAATGAAGCTTTGTACACCAGGGTATAAGGAACCAAGATGTAAATATATCTCATTGCAAAGAAACAAACACATAGAAGACAAGGAGTGAACCATCCATTGTAGGAATAACAATAGGGGTCGAGGTATGTGCATTAGTCACAAGCATAGTTATCCTTGATTTCAATTTTTGTATAGGATATTTGCCGAATGAACGTACCAATCATAGACACCCACTGGAACTATTGCCCCAGAACTTCATTGGTTCACACCATGTAAACAACAAACAAAGAAAAAGATCATGCCCATCACAATTCCTCTAGTCACTTTTGGACATCCTAGAGTAGCATAGAGACATGGCCTATCGCCAAATGATAAAAAGATAAAAACTAACTAGGACAAAATGCAATAGCCACACTGATCTATGTCTTCGTTTGGATTGCTTGTTGTGATGGTTGATAATGCTTGGTTTTAGAAATTTGCAGACCTCATTTAAGACTAATATGTCTGGTTTCGAGTGTATCCTCTTTTCTTTAAGACAAGATAATGATCATGTTGATATGGATAGTTGATACGATTTATAAGACTTGTTTAGTTTGATTGCAGACGTTTTGACAAGATATTTGTATCCTTTGTTTAACTTCGTGCAAAGTGTTTGTTGGATAACTGCTATGATATTTGATTCTTGTGAGACATTTTATTGCAAGTTTTTGATGTTTTCTGATTTTTAGTTTGTTTTCGATTTTTTTTTATGTTTTTGGATTTTGATGTTTTTCAATGTTTTTGTGCTCTTTTCAGGATCTATATGAATGTTTTTGTTTGATTTTGATGTTTTCTACTTTTTAATTTTTTTAGGACTTTTTGTGGATTTTTAATGTTGTTCAAATGTTTTTGGTATGTTGATGTTTTCGATTGATTTTGATTTTTTTGATCTTTTTGTTTGATTTTGATTTTTTTGATATATTTGTTATTTTTGAATTTTTTGATGTTTTTGTTTGATTTTGAATTTTTTGATGTTTTTTAGATTTTTTTTAGGACTTTTTATGATTTATAGGATTTTTTCAAGACATTTTTTTGCGATTTTTTGAAAGATTTTTTTATTTTTTATGATTTTTGAAAGATTTTTTGATTGTTTCAGCTATGCCCCCAATATGCAGACCTGTATGACATGATGATCTAGGTAATGCACATTGAGACAATGAATTTTTTATATGAGCTAAGCTAATGCAGTATGCAAGATGAAGATACAATTCCTATTCAAACAAGGATGATTCTATGCATTCTTCATTCTGAAGATGCTCTTCTTAGATCAAAGGTAGGAAACATTTTTAGAGATAGGAGTTCAATCTATTCTCAGAAGAGTTTAGACCATTCAACTTAAGACACTATGTAACCAAGATTTATGAATGGAGGCACGGAAAAATTCTCCATCAATTCTTGAAACTTTGATCTTCTTTTGTCCATGTGTGTGCAATTGAATTTATTCTGACTCTTATAAACATCAAAGACCCTTGGAATCCTATGTGTCTGGCTACATAGGTTATTCTATCTTCAAAAGCAACCTGGATAGAGCCTCGCTACCAGCAAGCTTTTAGGGCTCCAATGAGGTTATGCACTGTAATCTCTCAAATATTGCTCCATTGCAAGTAGATGTCCATAGCCATGATGGAGTTATTTGCATGTTCCCATAGTCAATATTTTATTATCACACTTGTATGCGTGATATTTTAGTAATATATCATTTCTTATTTTTCCTTGAGATGGATATTGGCATAGTATTTTTTTTTCTTTTGTCATTTTCTTTCCTTGACTTATAAGTAATGAAACCTACTTGGTTATGACAATTACAATGGAGCTGAAGCAAAATAGTGGATTTTTCACTAGGCACATGACCAACTAGGTATCTGTAATGACTTAAAGCTTTTGATTAATGTGTGAGATTTAGCAATTGACAGATTTTGGGTAACAAGACTTGATAGTGAAACTTCTACCCAACCAAGGATAAAGCTTAATCACAATGTGATGTTGAAGATGAATGACTAAAGGCCTCCTAAAGACTTCATGAACAAGTATCTAGGAAATGAGACAACCTTCATTCCTTTTAGTGCAGATAGGTGAATGACTCAGACAATTAACATGTTTATTTTGGTGTAACTATATGAGAAAGCAATAATGATATGCAACTATATGTTGTGCAATGGTGATATGCAAGCAACTATGAAATGGAGATATGTGATGCAATTTAAACTAACCCAACCCTTAGATGTAATTTCTTGTAAGGTGGATGTTGTTATTGAGTTGGTATGAATTTTATGTGGATAGTTCATTGGTCTTTGTTTGAAGAATTGGATGAACCTGTCTTTTTCAATAGGATATTCAGCTAGGTGTCTTTCATGTATATTTTCTGCTATAGCCTCTTTATTTTCAAACCAATTCAGTTGTGATAAATCTTCTTGCCCTCTGTCTTTCAAGTGTGGCTATATAAGGAAAATAGATTTTGGTTTCAAATTTGTGACATGAGCGAGTGTTATGCCTGTTTTTATTGATGCACTTGAAGAGGATGTTGAAACCAACTAGGTGTTGATCTCATTAGTTGGTGTTATGCTTGTTTCTGTCACTTCATTGGCATTTGATGATGGTGCACATACCATTGTTGATAAATTATTCTCTGTAGTATGATCTGGATTGGTGATTTCATTGATGAGGGGTTCATGAACAACTTGTGTAAAGGCATTGGGATCATGAGGAAGACTAGGAGAAATGGTAGGTTCATTTGAGAGGGAATAATGTGATAGAAATGGAGGATTATGACATGGAAATGAAGGGAAAGAGGGATCTTGATAAGGACCCGGAGAAATAATGGGATCTTGTTTAGGACATGAAAGTGAAGGGATACTTTGATCTTGACCTGGAAAGAGTTTATTAGGAAGGATGGAAGGGATCTCCCAATCTTTCTTAGCAGGTGGATGTTGGATGGAACTTCAAAGAACATATTTCTCTTGAGAAACAAGGGTGTTATTATGAGTGGAATAGAAAAGAATGAGGGGATAATCATAAGATTCTTTATAGGTGGAGTCTTCATAAAAAATTGGGTAGGATGAAAGGTTTTGTTCTTGATCTTGATTTATTTCATGATTGATTTCTTTTAATTTTGGATTGTCCTCCTAACACGAAGGAGTTTGCATGGGATATTTTTGGAAGGTTCCAACACTTTGGCATGATGAGGAAGGATTTTGAATGAGATCCTTTGAAATATGACTTGAATTAGATTGGATTTGTATGATGGATAGCCCTTGGGAGATTGTGTTATTGGATAGAGATGTCATGGATTGGTCTTATGTGACTTCAAGGGATGATGAAATGGTGGATATATATGGTTGATTTGGAATTTGGTTGAAAGGGATTTGATTTTGGTTGAAAGGGGGATGATTTTTGGTGAAAAAGGTTTGATTTTGGTTGAATGAATTTTGAATTGGACTTTGGTTGAAAGGGGTTTGATTTTAGTTGAAAGGAGTTTGAATGCTGGGTTGTTGTGATTGGTATGTTTGATATGTTGGGTTGAAAGAAGAATATTGACTTGACTCCAATGTTGGTTGAACTAAAGTAGGAGTGATTTTATTGAAGAATGAAGGTTGGCATGTTTGAATGGTCTCACAAGAAAAAGAAAGTTGGCCTGATAACGATTCCCTCATTGTCATCACTTACCTCATCATTTTTTCTAACCAATCCCTATGGTTGTTAAGACTAGTCATGTTTCTCATTTGTTGTTGCAAAGTATTGATTTGTTGAGCTAAGATTTCTATGGATGGTGATGGAATAGGAATGAAAGGGATGAATTCTTCACCTTCCCTACGAAATGCACAATGCCAGTCCATGATGTTTTCTTGATTGGTTTGGACCTAATATCACAACATGTAAGATGTTTCCTCGATTTCTTGAAAGTTTGATTTTTGATTTAGAGATAGATGATCATGTCTAGTTTGAGGAAGGATACATCATGTATAAGACAAATGATAGATCAAAATTACATGAATAATGAAATATGATGAAGGTGAGGAATAATTTATTGATAGATAGAAATGTTGAAATGATAGATGAAAAGATTGAAACTAAGTGATGAGAGATGTTATTAAATGAAATGAATGATTGGAAAGAATTGAAAAGGTTGATTCAAGAATAAAAATGATTGATAAGAGAATGATTTGAAGAGACAATCAACATGATGAGATTAGAAACAATTGGTATGAATTGAAATGATATGATGATGATTTGATTGATGGTGGATAGTCTTCTTGTCTTTATTCATAGTGCAACACATTTTCATCATTGAGCCTTATTATGTAACAATGAAGCTTTGTACACCAGGGTATAAGGAACCAAGGTGTAAATATATCTCATTGCAAAGAAGCAAACACATAGAAGACAAGGAGTGAACCCTCCATTCTAGGAATAACAATAGGGGTTGAGGTATGTGCGTTAGTCACAAGCATAGTTATCCCTGATTTCAATTTTTGTATAGGATATTTGCTGAATGAACATACCAATCACAGACACCCACTGGAACTATTGCCCCATAACTTCATTGGTTCACACCATGTAAATAACAAACAAAGAAAAAGATCATGCCCATCATGATTCCTTTAATCACTTTTGGACATCCTTGAGTAGCATAGAGACATGGCCTATCGCCAAATGATAAAAAGATAAAAACTAACTAGGACAAAATGTAACATCCACATTGATCTGTATCTTCATTTGGATTGCTTGTTGTGATGGTTGATATGCCTGGTTTCAGAAATTAGCAAACCCCGTTTAAGACTGATATGTCTGGTTTCAAGTGTATCCTCTTTTGTTTAAGACAAGCTAATGATCACGTTGATATGGATAGTTGATACGATTTATAAGACTTGTTCAGTTTGATTGCAGACGTTTTGACAGGATATTTGTATCCTTTGTTTAACTTCGTGCGAAGTGTTTGTTGGATAACTGCTAGGATATTTGATTCTTGCGAGACATGTTATTGCAAGTTTTTGATGTTTTCTGATTTTTAGTTTGTTTTCGAGTTTTTTTTATGTTTTTGGATTTTGATATTTTTCAATGTTTTTGTGCTCTTTTCAAGATCGTATATGAATGTTTTTGTTTGATTTTGATGTTTTCTATTTTTAAATTTTTTCAGGACTTTTTGTGGATTTTTAATGTTGTTCAAATGTTTTTGGTATGTTGATGTTTTCGATTGATTTTTATTTTTTTGATCTTTTTGTTTGATTTTGATTTTTTTGATATTTTTGTTATTTTTGAATTTTTCGATGTTTTTGTTTGATTTTGAATTTTTTGATGTTTTTTAGATTTTTTTTAGACATTTTTTTTATTTATAGGATTTTTTCAAGACTTTTTATGATTTATAGGATTTTTTCAGGACATTTTTTTGTGATTTTTTGAAAGATTTTTTGATTTTTTATGATTTTTGAAAGATTTTTTGATTGTTTCAGCTATGCCCCCAATATGCAGACCTGTATGACATGATGATCTAGGTAATGCACATTGAGACAATGAATTTTTTATATGAGCTAAGCTAATGTAGTATGCAAGATGAAGATACAATTCCTATTCAAACATTGATGATTGTCTACGTTCTTCATTCTGAAGATGCTCTTCTTGGATCAAAGGTAGGAAACTTTTTTAGAGATAGGATTTCAGTCCATTCTCAGAAGAGTTTAGACCATTCAACTTAAGACACTATGTAACCAAGGTTTATGAATGGAGGCACGAAAAACTTCTCCATCAATTCTTGAAACTTTGATCTTCTTTTGCCCATGTGTTTGCAATCGAATTTATTCTGACTCTTATAACCATCAAAGACCCTTGGAATCCTATGTGTCTGGCTACATAGGTTATTCTATCTTCAAAAGCAATCTGGATAGAGCCTCACTACCAGCAAGCTTTTAGGGCTCCGATGAGGTTATGCACTATAATCTCTCAAATATTGCTCCATTGCAAGTAGATGTCCATAGCCATGATGGAGTTATTTGCACGTTCCCATAGTCAATATTTTATTATCGCACTTGTATGCGTGATATTTTAGTAATATATCATTTCTTATTTTTCCTTGAGATGGATATTGGCATAGGATTTTTTTTTCTTTTGTCATTTTCTTTCCTTGACTTATAAGTAATGAAACCTACTTGGGTATGACAATTACAGCGGTGTTGAAGCAAAATAGTGGATTTTTCACTAGGCACATGACCAACTAGGTATCTGTAATGACTTAAAGCTTTTGATTAATGTGTGAGATATAGCAATTGATAGATTTTGGGTAACTAGACTTGATAGTGAAACTTCTACCCAACCAAGGATAAAGCTTAATCACAATGTGATGTTGAAGATGAATGACTAAAGGCCTCCTAAAGACTTCATGAACAAGTATCTAGGAAATGAGACAACCTTCATTCCTTTCAGTGTAGACAGGTGAATGACTCAGACAATTAACATGTTTTTGTTTGTGCAACTATATGAGAAAGCAATAATGATATACAACTATATGTTGTGTAATGGTGATATGCAAGCAACTATGAAATGGAGATATGTGATGCAATTTAAACTAACCCAACCCTGAGATGTAATTTCTTTTAAGGTGGAGGTTGTTATTGAGTTGGTGTGAATTTTATGTGGATAGTTCATTGGTCTTTGTTTGAAGAGTTGGATGAACCTATCTTTTTCAATAGGATATTCAGCTAGGTGTCGTTTATGTATAGTTTCTGCTATAGCCTCTTTATTTTCAAACCAATTCAGTTGTGGTAATCTTCTTGCCCCCCATCTTTCAAGTGTGGCTGTATAAGGAAAATAGATTTTGGTTTTAAAGTTGTGACATGAGCGAGTGCTATGCTTGTTTTTATTGATGCACTTGAAGAGGATGTTGAAACTAATCAGGTGTTGATCTCATTAGCTAGTGTTATGCTTGTTTCTGTCACTACATTGGCATTTGATGATGGTGCACATACCATTGTTGATAAATTATTCTCTACAGTATGATCTGGATTGGTGATTTCATTGATGAGGGGTTCATGAACAACTTGTGTAGAGGTATTCAGATCATGAGGAAAACTGGGAGAAATGGTAGATTCATTTGAGAGGAAATATTGTGAGAGAAATGGAGGATTATGACATGGAAATGAAGGGAAAGAGGGATCTTGATAAGGACCCAGAGAAATAATGGGATCTTGTTTAGACATGAAAGTGAAGGGATACTTCGATCTTGACTTGGAAAGAGTTTACTAGGAAGGATGGAAGGGATGTCTCGATCTTTCTTAGCAGGTGAATGTTGGATGGAACTTCAAAGAATAGATTTCTCTTGAGAAACAAGAGCGTTATTATGAGTGGAATAGAAAAGAATGAGGGGATCATCATAAGATTCTTGATAGGTGGAGTCTTCATAAAAAATTGGGTAGGATGAAAAGGTTTGTTCTTGATCTTGATTTATTTCATGATTGATTTCTTTTGATTTTGGATTGTTCTCCTAACATGAAGGAGTTTGCATGGGATATTTTTGGAAGGTTCCAACACTTTGGCATGATGAGGAAGGATTTTGAATGAGATCCTCTGAATCTTGACTTGAATTAGATTGTAATTGTATGATGGATAGCCCTTGGGAGATTGTGTTATTGGATAGAGATGTCATGGATTGGTCTTGTGCGAGTTCAAGGGATGATGAAATGGTGGATATATATGGTTGATTTGGAATTTGGTTGAAAGGGATTTGATTTTGGTTGAAAGGGGTATGATTTTGGGTGAAAAAGGTTTGATTTTGGTTGAATGAATTTTGAATTGGACTTTGGTTGAAAGGGGTTTGATTTTGGTTGAAAGGAGTTTGAATGTTGGCTTGATGTGATTGGTATGTTTGATATGTTGGGTTAAAAGGAGAAGGTTGACCTGACTCTAATGTTGGTTGAATTGAAGTAGGAGTGATTTTATTGAAGAATGAAGGTTGGCATGTTTGAATGGTCTCACAAGAAAAAGAAAGTTGGCCTGATAATGATTCCCTCATTGTCATCACTTCCCTCATCATTTTTTGTAACCAATCCCTATGGTTGTTAGGACTAGTCATGTTTATCATTTGTTGTTGCAAAGTATTGATTTGTTGAGCTAAGATTTCTATGGATGGTGATGGAATAGGAATGAAAGGGATGAATTTTTCACCTTCCCTACGAAATGCATAACGTCAATCCATGATGTTTTCTTGATTGGTTTGGACCTAGGATCACAACATGTAAGATGTTTCCTCCATTTCTTGAATGTTTGATTTTGATTTTGATGTTGAAAGAGGTACTTTGAATGTTGGGTTGATATGATTGGTATGATTGATATAGTGGGTTGAAAGAAAAAGAAGGTTTACATGACCCTAATGTTGGTTGAACTGAGGTAGGAATGATTTTGTTGAAGAATGAAGGTTGACATGTTTGAATGGTCTCACAAGAAGAAGAAGGTTGGCCTGATACTAATTTGCTCATGGTTATCACATCTCTCATCATTTTTTCTAACCAACCCCTATGGTTGTTAGGACCAGTCATGTCTATCATTTGTTGTTGCAAAGTCTTGATCTGTTGAGGTAAGGTTTTTATGGATGGTGATGGAATAGGAATTGAAGGGATGAATTTTCCACCTTCCCTATGAAATGTATACCGCCAATCCATGATATTTGCTTGATTGGTTTGGATCTAGGATCACAACATGCAAGATGTTCTCTCCATTTATAGAATGTTGCAATGTTTGATTGATTTGTTGATCTTGACAAGCTTGTTTGTTGCAGGGTTTTGATCTTGTTGATATTGAAACTTGAAATTAAACTAATATTTCTATGCCTGAATGTCATATGTATTAAGCTAATTAGCAAATAAGAATGAATCACCAATTCTAAATTAATTAACAAACATCAAACATAATCAATGAAAATCAATACAAAATGAGAAATGAATTCAAATAAAGACTCTCTCATTCTGCATCTTGGCTTCAATTGTGCTTCTCCAAATTGTGCTTGTAAGTGTTTGATCTTGTTGATGTTGAAACCTGACTTTGTTGAGGGATTTGATCTTATTGATGTTCTTGATAAAAATTTGGTTGAGATTCCACTTTGTTTTTGGTATTTTCTAAAATGTTTGAACTTGGTGAAATGTAGCAAAGGACACAGAAGACACATCAAAAATGACAAAACCATAAAAAGAATACTTGTTTAACGAATTTTTTCAAATTCCCATGAATGTTGGAGTCTTTTTCAAGACCCCATTTTGTTTTCGTTGTATTTGGGAAATTCAATAGCACATCAACCAGACTCTCCTAAGGTCAAAAGGTCACAAGTATTACCACAACCCACATCTTGATACTCCGTCGGCTCAAACAACCCTGTCACACCCTAAGGTGCACCCATTTTTTTTCCTTTTTTCAACAATTAGACCAAAGAAGATTGCTCCTCAATTGACCCGTTATCCTGGGAGATATATGGTGAGTGTCTTGGGGGCGGATTCTTCCCCACCCTTACACTGTGATAATTCAAGTGTCTGGTTACTGACTTAGTTGGGCTTCTAATTTCTAAGATGTTTAGAAAGGGTTATGTTTGAGTGGTCACAATCAATAGTGTTTTACACTCCGTTAAGGGAGGTCTCCCAGTTTGTAGAGGTTACACTCTACAGATTTTAACATACTGTATAGGCACTGAGGGAGGCATAACACCGTTGTGACAACATGTAACACACGTCATATATGATTTTAATCACATACACATTTATTTATAGTGGCTTGGATTACTTGGCTTTAGCCATTGCCACTTAGGTTGTTCCCTCTCACTTGACCTTATGGACTACTTGGGAGGCAGGCCTTCTAAAGGTGTTATTCTAATGCAAAAAATGAAATAAAGCATGAAAAAGGTGGGTCTGGCTTTTTGATCACCCAAAAAAGGAGATAGCATATACCTATCACCTTGAAGACATGAAGAACAATGATTCCTTTTAAACCTTCATTGCAATGTTTTCTAAACTATTGGAGATGTTCTTCCAAAAAGGGATAGGATTCATTTTAACTGTTATAGCAATGATGAAAGTTATATTATTCTTTATTAAAAGTACCAAAAATAAAGATTTAGCTAAACTAAGTTCAGCTATCCATGCAAGAAACCATAAGAATTGTTAGCACATTGTGGGCTCTAGCCTAATTTTCTTCCTTTGGTTAAAAAATCTGCTTCAGTGTTTATCAATGATCCGTTATAAAACATAACACTAAAAGACTAGAATTTAAGAAAAATGAAAGAATAGAGAGGTTTTTTTTTTTTTTTTTTTTACTTGAGGAACTTGCTAAAAATGGAAATTGCCAAAAATAGAAACTTTTCAGAAATGGAAACTTACCAAAAATAGAAACTTTTCAAAAATGGAAACCTGCAAAAAATAGAAACTTTCTAGAAATAAAAACCTACCAAAAACATAAACCTTCCAAAAATGGAAAGTTGCCAAAACTAGAAAGTTGCCAAAAACAAAAACATTTCGGAAATGGAAACTTGCTAAAAAATGGAAAATTTTCGAAAATGGAAACTTGCCAAAAATGAAAACTTTCCAAAAATAGAAACTTGCTAAAAATGGAAACTTTTTAAAAATGAAAAATATGCTAAAAATAGAAACTTTCCAAAAATGGAAACCTGCTAAAAATAAAAACTTTCTAGAAATGGAAACATACCAAAAACGAAAACTTTCCAAAATGGAAACCTTCCAAAAATGGAAACCTGCAAAAAAATAGAAACTTTTTAGAAATGGAAACCTGCCAAAAACATTAACTTTCTAAAAACAAATTTTTTTAAATTTCTGTTAGTTCATGTCAGGTTCACCAAATGTTTCATGCTTAAAAATCATTAATGCAGAAATAGGAAATAAGGACGAATCACCAAATCCTTAACTATCAAAGCAATTTGAAACATAAACCAATAGAAATTAACACAAGATAAGAATAAATTCAAATAAATAAAACTTTGTCAATTGATGTGATTGAAGCTTCCATTGCTCTTCTCCATTGTTGTTGATATAGGTGGCTCTTAGGTATTGCACTTGATTTCCTGCATAAGATGGACAACAATTTTGAAGGCTGTGATTCTAGATTGAATTGAGAAAAGAGGTTGAATTTATAGATTTTCAACACAAAGGAGGTGAGAATTTGAACTCAAGTGTTGATTGACAGATAACTTAAATTGATTGATCAGTGAACTCAATTGATTGATCTGGTAACAAAATTGATTGATTTGTTAACTCAATAGATTGGGGAGTCAACTAGATAGATTGGATAGTGAACTGAATAGACTAGTCAGTTGACTAAATTGATTGATTAGTCAAAAAAAGGTGATTAAGAGTTAAAAAGGGAGATTGATTAGTTAACTGATTAGTCAATTGTTTTGATCAATCAGTTTGATTTCAACACTTGCTGTAGGATTTTGAAATTGAATTTGATTTTTATTTTCAATTTGGATTTGCATTTGGACTTTCAAATGCTGAAATGCACATGAAATTAACTGAAATTCACATTTGGTGAAATTTTAATTTGGAAGAAATGAAATTAATTGGAATTAGGTGAAATTCGAATTTGGGGAAATGTGAAATGTGTTGGCATTTTTGATGATTATGTTGTGATTGTCATTGATGGACACACACTTGCATTGAGATCATTTTTGTATGTATGAGTTATGCTCAACCGACAATTGTTCCAACCAGTATGATGCATTATAGTCCTTAGAATATTGATGTTTTGCAGAAAGTGATTACCGATCTGAAGTGGTATGTAGACCCCAAGCGGTTCGAAGATCTCAAGCAGTACAAAGGTTCAAAGCAGCAGAACACATATTTGCCAGTCTTCATTTTGTCAAATCGGCAACCAGCATTTTGCTTGAACCGGTATTTTGTATGAACCAGTAATACTCTGTGATGAGTTACCAACTGACATTTTGTGATGAGTTACCATCCACTGATTGTTTGATGGTGCTGACACTTTATCGGTGCTTTTTGTGTCATGTTACCAGGATATGTCTAGATGCATTGAACCTAGGAAATTGTAATGTAATCCTATTGGACCGACATGAAATCAGATTCCTTTATAAGGACATCATGTCTAGGGTTTTAGGTTGTTGAGAATGTTGTTGTTGCGATAGTTGATATTGCGGCTAGGGTTTAAGGTAGTTGAGGAGTTAGAGAGAGTATGAATGTGTAGAAGATTGAAGTAATGCTGGAATGCATTAGGAACGAGCTATCAAGGATCTAACCAAGCAGTCTGTGCTATTAGCTAGATCAATCACTTGTTGATTACTCACATCTTCGACAAGTCTGTAGCCCCTAACCAGGTAGGCCCAAAAGCCTTTTGTAAATCCTCTAACAAGGTGGTTCACATCTGTGGATCTAAAATCCTCTAGCAAGGTAGTCTTTAATCAGACTTATCTCCTAACAGAGATTGAGATTCCTAACATGATCTATTCTGGTAAAGAACATTGTAAGACCTTAACCGGTCTGGTTCCTATTCTGCAAAGAGTTACTTGCGAGTTCCAACTCACTGTGGTTTTTCCCATTTGGGTTTCCACGTCAAAATCTCTTGTGTTATGGTGTTTGTGCTTCTATGGGTGAATGCATTATTAGCTATTTGGTTTGCATATGTGTTAACCGGTTTGTCTGCTAAACTGTTTTACCAGTTTACTGTTAGTCTTGCAAAGTGTTTAAGTGAAAAGATTTTTGGCATACTAATTCACCCCCCCTCTTAGTATTCATCAATTGGTATCAGAGCTTACCTTTCTATAAGTTTAACCACTTGGAAAGAGATATGGGAGAATACACATTGAGGGAACTTACTCATCAGCTCACTCAGTTTGAGCAAGCCTATGATGATCTTATGGTCAAATACAAGGCATCTCAAGCAAAAAGGAGAGAACTTGCAGAAAAGCTGATGGAGCTATCTAAAAATAGTTCCTCTGATGAAGTGAACATGGAAGCCCTGATTCAAGAAGTTGAAAAGCTAAATGAATCCAATTCCAACCCGAGAAAAGAATTAGAAGGACTGACTATTAAAATGTGTCAAGAGCTTGAGAACCAGAGGAAAGCTGAAGATCTAGTCAAAGACAAAGATCATGAAAACTCCAAGCTGAAGCAAGAGATCAGTGCCCTAACTACTCAACTCCATGAGAGAAAAATGGAAAAGGAAGACATGCAAGGAGAACTGAACATTGCCATCTTTGAGAATGAAACCCTGATGGAAACAAATGCTGCTATTTCCAAAGAACTCTCTGAGTGAAAGGAAATACTTGCTAAGTTTAACAAGAGTATTGTCAAGCTGGAGCAAAAGCTTGAATCTACCAAACCTGTCAAGAATACTGATGGACTTGGTTATTCCGGTCATGAGGAAGGTGAGACCTTTGGTACAAGTGTTGGAGCATCAAAGAAACAACTGGCATCAAAGGATAAAGGTAAGAAAAAGTTTAAACCTGTTTGCTTTAACTGTCTTAAAGAAGGACATACTGCCAATGTGTGTAGGAGTAAGGCTTACATTAATTTTCCTTATTTCCTAAATGATAAGCCAAGATTCTATAAATTCAATGGTAACTATTATGCATGCAACAAGTTTGGGCATAGAGCATTTGAATGTAGGTCTGTTATGAATAACACTGGAAGATATCCTCAGAGGACCCAAGGAGTTGGTCCTGAACCTTTTGTGAACCGGAATCACAACTGGTTTAATGTCTTCAATCATCAACTAAGAAGCGATGGCCATCAAGCGGCAATCGGATGGAGAGAAAACTATATGGTATGTCATGGTCATGGTCACACTGCTGCAACATGCAAGAGGAAGAATGACAACATGAAAAATGGACCTTGGAGAGCACCTAGATTGGTTTGCTATCACTGCAACAAACCGGGTCACATTGCCAGATTCTATAGATCAAGAAAGAACATATCTGATGATATACCAGTCACTCTGGAAGGAAACATTGATGTTGACACTGTTCAAATGGATATGAACAAGATCTGGAAGAAGAAACCAACAATATTATAAGAGGAACCGGTTTCTGCACCTAGTGCGGAAATCACGGAACTGACAAACTAAGCTTCAGAAAAGCTTAGGGGGAGCAAATGGCAAAATGTTTCGAATCCTTGGTTCACAATGGTAAAAGACCTTAACTGATATGCATTACCTATCATTTTGGCAGAAGATCGGAAATGGTAAAAGGCAAATTAGGGTTTATGCCCTAATGGTGGAGCATTAATTGCGGTAGGTGAGGAATATGTTTAAAAGGAATTTTCAAATCATTTCTCACTATCATTTTCGAAGCAAAGAAGGTTTTCAAGTGCAGAGCGATGATAAAGTGATTTGTGTTGTGATTCGGAGAAAGTTGAAAACCATGAAGGAGATTCAAATTCAAATTGCAATCGGTCAAGTGAAGAATGCAAAGTGGTGATTCTACAACCGACAGAGTGTGAGGTGGAGAAGAATCTGAAAGCCCTAAATTCATGATCTTCGAAAGGTATTTTTAGAGTCTTTAGTTTGTATCATGGCTTTTGCATCCCATACTAGCTCTAGTACATCTATAGATTCTGCAAACTTTATTCAATGCAAGTCTAGATATAATGCCCTATCACAAGTTCCAGCCAGTGTGATAGTAGAAGAGGGAATCTCAGATTACATAGACTGTAAAATAGAAGACCTAGGGTATCTAGCAACTCACTCGCAACTAGGTTTATTTTGTGGAAAAGATAAGAAAATCAAACCGGAATATAGTATTTTGGAAAAGAAGAAGCTCCACAATGCTGTTTATTTCTTGGAGGATTTCATAGATGATCACATTAGGATCATTTTGAGCAGAGTTCATGGTGACAAGATGTACTTGGAAAGAACGCATGATATTACTCCACAAGCAATACATGTCGTCACTGGTTTCTGTAATACAGGGGAAGTGCCAGCCCTAAGGATGGTAAGCAAGATGGAAATGTCAAAGCTCACCAATTCAGTGAGTGACTCATGAGGGATGAATGTTAATTCCATCAAGGATGACCTTGTGAAATATGCATGTATGGTGATTGGATACCATATGTTCTCAGCCAGCAGGTTTAACTCTGTATCTACTACAATGGTAAATGCCGCTTATTGGATGATCAAGGAGGATGCATCATTTGACCTATGCACCAGTATGCAAAGGCAACTCTTGTTGAATCTTAAATCAATAAAAAAGGATAATGCATTGAGGTTCAAGTTTGGACAACTATTGGTTGGGTTGTTCTTTTACTTCCAAGGATACTTTCCAGGAGTAGGTGATGTCCAGTGGTCTTCTGACCAACCGGTAACCAAGCAAATCAAGGAAAGCGTTCAAGCAGTTGGAACCAGTTACCCTAAAGTTCTAAACAAGTACTTTGATGAGTTCATATGCAAAATGAGTCAGAGGATGAGAATATTAGGTGATATTGTCAAGAAATATGAAGATGATATCTGTTTCACCATTAAAGTGGATCAATGCATAATGGAGGCTGTCGAGCCCAAACAGGAGGAAGTGGAGCCTATGGGCTATGAGGTAATGAATGATATGCTGGAAGGGTATGCCTCTACCCTTAATTCCTCACTGCTTAATCCAAAGGCAAGGAGAATTGACACCTACCTAGAAAGGGTAACACCGGTTGAGGAACCCTTAGCAAAGAAAGGAAAAGAACCTTCAGTAAAGAAGGAAAAAGCAGTGCCCTCAGTATCGGCACCAGCTACTACAGCCAATCCTAAAGTGACCAAGTGGTCACCGACTAAAAAGAAACTGGAAGCGGCACCTGCTAAAGTCTTCGAGAGAAAGAGGAAGACAAGGAATGTCTCTCCAGATTCAGAAGAAACTATGTCTGAGGAAAAACCTAAGAAGACATGTCAAGCAAAGAAAAATAAAAAGAATGAACCAACATCATCAGCACCGGTAAATATTGACATCTCCTCCTACAAACCTTTGAAACAATGTCAAAGAACTATCAAAATCATTAGGAGAAAAGTGTTAAATGATTTGATTGATTGTTTTGATGACTTTAATGATGATGAAAAGGAAGCAGTAGAAAAAGAAATTATTCAGTATTTATGTATTAATGACCAGTCACCTTCAGAAATTAGAGTTAAGACACCAAATTCTTTGTATAAGTCCTTAGACAATAAATGATGCATTGCCATAGAGCAGGAACAGGAAATGAGAGAGAAAGTTTTTGCTAAACATTTTCCTGATGTATCAAACTCATAACTATTTGAAGTAATGAACAAATACAAAGGCCTCTTCTTCATGAGAAGAAGAAGACTCTTGTTACTAGAAGGGAAGGGTAAAGAAGTGCTCAAGAATACACACACCCTTGCTCTAGATGCTCTGAAGATGCACCAAGTGGCTGAAGCCAACAGAAAGGCTGAGCAAGAACCAACAATCACTAAACTGGAGGAAGTGTTTGATGATGAAGGAAATCTGGTTACTGAACCGATGGACACTATTGATGTCAATGCTCTGGATGGAGATGATATTGCTCAGGGTACACCATCGAAAGCAACAAGATAGGCTAAATAGGAAATAAAGAAAAAGGAAACAGAGGACAAAAAGGAGGAAGAAAAGAAGCAAGCAGAGGAGAAGAAGAAGAAGAATGAAGAGGAGAAGAAGAAGAAGGATGAAGAGGAGAAGAAGAAAAAGGATGAAGAGGAGAAGAAGAAGAAGGAAGAAGATGAGGAGAAATAGAAACGGGAAGAGAAGAGAAAAGAAGAAGAGAAGAAAAGAAAAGAAGAGGATGAAGAGAAAAAGAAACAAGAAGATGCAAGGAAGAAGAAAGAGGAAGAGGATGAGAAGAAGAGAAAGGAAGAGGAAAAGCGGAAGGAAGCAGAAAAGAAGAAGGAAGAGGAAGATAAGGCATAGGAAAAGAGGAAGGAAGCAGAAAAGAAGAAAGCAAAGGAGGAAAAGGAAGAGGAAAAGAGAAAAGAAGCAGAGAAGAAGAAGGCAGAGGAGAACAAGGAAGCTAAAGTGGCAAAGAGAATGCAGATGGAGACACCTAAGGCAACCGACAGTCAAGCCAAACCGACTAACCTTATTAGTCCTATTGATCTCCAGTCCGCAAGTGAGATGGAGCTGCTACAGAGCATCAAGGTTGCTCAAGAACGCCTTGAGGTGCTAAGGAGGAAGAAGAAGGAAGATGTGATCCAATCTACGGTGGAAACTCTTACCGGTTTGTTACCCGGTACAAACCTCCCCAGTACCGACTCATCATTGGCTCAACTGAAGCTCCTATGCACAATAGTGGATGATCAAGTGCAAAGTTTAGATGAGGTAGCAGAGGAAAATGCAAAGAAAGAGCATCAAAAGGCTCTCAACATTTCCCTGGTGAAAAAGCTAAATGAGCTCCAATTTGAACTGCAAAAAACACAGAAGGATATAAGGAATGCTCTGGATGAGGGGAATCTTCTACTCAGCAAGATTTGTCAACCCCATCTATTATGTGACGATGTGCTTGCCCAGAAGAAAAAGCTTCAATCTGATTTGCAAGTATATATGAGCACAATCAAGCTGCCGTATGACTCTTTTATAGCTTATGGGCAAACCATTCACCAGTTTCATAACCAATCTGCTAAACTAGAGCATGAGATCAACACTCGGTCACGAGATTTGTAGGAGCTACAATTGGTTCTACTCCCACATCTGCAAATACTTCAGAAGTGCTATCTTAATCTGGATGCCTTAATGGCAACACAGGAGATGAGCACACTAGATGCCATGGAAGAATAGGTCTCCCAGATGTAGACAGAGAAAGAAGTGGCAACCTCCCTACTGGAGTCCTAGTCTTTATCTATGAAATGATTCTTGCAGGACCTTAAATCTGTTTTTGACAAGTTTTATTCTTTACTGTCATAAACACTTAATATTTTAATGACACATGGGTTATTCTGTAATATTATTTTTTTCATTGTTTGCAAAGGGGGAGAAGTATAAATTTTGAATGTTGTGATGTATACTTTCATGTTATTTCAGTTAAGAAGTAGTATGCATTGTATTTTCTACAAAAGGGATAGTGTATATGCCTAGGGAGTAATTTTGATTCTAGCATATTTTTGTTAAAACATTTAGATGTCAAAATTTCCTAAGTGTTGCCATCAATGCCAAAGGGGGAGATTGTTGGCATTTTTGATGATTATGTTGTGATTGTCATTGATAGACACACACTTGCATTGAGATCATTTTTGTATGTATGAGTTATGTTCAACTGACAATTGTTCCAACTAGTATGATGCATTATAGTCCTTAGACTATTGGTGTTCTACAGAAAGTGATTACCGATCTGAAGCGGTATGTAGACCCCAAGCAGTTTGAAGATCTCAAGTGGTGTGAAGGTTCAAAGCGACAAAACACATATTTGCTAGTCTTCATTTTGTGAAACCGGCAACCGGCATTTTCCTTGAACCGATATTTTGGATGAACCGGTAATACTTTGTGATGAGTTACCAACAGGCATTTTGTGATGAGTTACCATCCATTGATTGTTTGACGGTGCCGACACTTTAGTGGTGCTTTTTGTGTCATGTTACCAGGATATGTCTAGATGCATTGTGTATGCGGGAAAAGTGGGCGAATAAAACTTAAAATGTGAAAATTTAGTTAATACCAGTCCACACACACACACGGGACTTCTTGATGCAAGCTATGGAGTAACAATGTGTTACTCAGCTTCCCAAGGAGGGTCCCATGGTTCTCTATCTCACAATGTCCCTCAAACCAACGTTTTGGCTCTCAGATCACTGAGCGAAATGGTTTAGGGATGGGAAATATGAGAACGAGAGATGCTTTTGATTGATTTTAGTATGAGATGTGTTGTAAGCTATGTATGATCTTAGAAATGCAATAAACTAGATGATAAGATGATGAGATTAGTATGAATACTATCCTAGCATACTATATTTGGTCTATGATTGAGCTAAAATGATAAATAAAGTAATCTAAGCATGCATATTTAGTCTATTTCCTGATTTAAAGAGAGGCTAAATGATGATCATAAAGATGATATTAAAGCTTGAAAGAATTTGAGCATAAGTGTGATGCTTCAAATTTGAAAGATGATTTATTAAAATGGAGGAATGAGAGCTCTATTTATAGCACAAACAGGGCAATGGATGGTCAAGATTGAATGGTTTAATCAAGGGCCAAGTTTGAAAGTTGGGGATCCATGCGCATGATTTGCACCAATAAAATAGTGACAAATGTCAACATAGGATTGGGTTGAAAGAAGAGGTTGGAGGCATTAAAGGCCTGAGAAGACCTCATGGTTATCTAAAGGCTAAGGGTCAAGTCTAAATTAGGTTTACCCAATGAATTAATATCTAATCCAAAGATAAACCTTTGTGCAAATGATTAAGAGATAATCATGGTCAAAGCATTAATGGCCTGATGAGACCTTTGGGTTGGGTAGAGGTTGAGTCAAACAAATGTTTTAACCATGTGGGAGGGTTTGAATTAACCATTAATGGTTATTGGAGACTTTGGGGATTAAGTGGTTGAAGGTTGGAAGCTTTCAATGGTTTTCAAAGACTTTAAGGGTTTTGGTGGTTGAAGTTTGAAAACCTTTAATGGTTATCCAAGACTTTGGGCCATTTGAGAAGTGACCTCCCTTTGCTTAGGGATGTGACAAAGTTTAGAGGAGGGTTAGGTTAATTAGAAGCGATTAGAAGATTCTAGAAGGGGTTAGGAAAGGGTTTGGGATTTTGCAAGTGGATGGGGGATAATAGGATTTAATTGAATTAATTGATTTTCATTCAATTTGGTTGTAATTAAATAAATTTGATTTATTCAATTTAGGATAACTATTTAATTAAATTTGAATTTAATTAAAAGTGGCTAGGGGGATTTAATTGAATAAAATGATTTATTCATTTAATGGTATGGTGAATTTTATTTAAATAAATTGAATAATTTATTTAACAAAATAGAAGAATGTGGATAATTTAATCAAATTGGATTTAATTAAATAGGGAAATGAACATAAAAATATTCATTTAAGAATATGGTCATTTTTATGCATTGAGATTATAAATTTAATTAATTAAAAGAAATTATTAAATTAAGTTGCAAGCTGCATGATATTAGAAATATATTTTATATAAATTTTAGTGAAAAATAAATTAGATTAATTTTATTTATTGTTTCCTAGAATTTTAAATTAAAAAAATAATAAATAAATAATTAAATAACTAAAAGAATTAATTAGAATTAAAGTATTGCTCTAATTTCTTTATTTAGAAAATTAATTAATTTGCATGAGAAAAGAAAAGAAAGAAAAATGATTTTTTTAAATTATTGCATGTTAACTTATTCCTTTGTTAAGAAATTAGAAAAGAAAATAAAATGGTTTATGGATAAATAAATGCATTGGAATAATTTGATTATTTCATTATGGAATTTAGATGTATGTGTAGTTTTTAATCTTAAGCATTTAATTTACCTAATTAAATGGACAATTGGATTAACCATGATGTTAATATAATCTACAAATTAATCTTCGTTGGTAACCCTTAGAAAATCATGTGTTAGACTTTCGCTGTGTTATTAAACATGCTATTGTTATAATTAATGCACTTAATCTTAAAAAAAATAAAATTTCACCCTTTAGTTTCCTAGTTGTGTTGTTTTCCTTTAGGGTTCCTGGCGGGGCATTACACGGCTAGCTCCTCCTCTCGGTGGTGCTTGGGAGGGGTGGGGTCTTGGGTGCCGTGCCTTCTCGAGTGGCCCTTTGGGGTGTGGGTCCCTTATATTCTACTCTAATTTTTTTGACCTTCGATGTCGAGTAATGGTGGTGAGGCCTCGAAGGTACCTCCCGCCATGGATTTTCATGTTGCGGTGGGCTAAAAACCCCCACTCTAGAGTATGAAGACTTTTAACAATAACCTTTTCTCCTCAGAATCAGGGTCTGGGAGTACTGGTAGCTCTTGCAATATGAAGATTAATGGTTGCTTGGAGAGATGTAGTGAGAGGCCGAAGTTGGTTATTCCTCCTAAGATAATAGCTGAAGACATTGAATACTTTTCAAAACACTTGCTATATTGCAAGTTTTTGGGAATGAGGGTTTCTTTGCAGTTTTTGGAAAAATGGGCGCAAAGGACTTGGGCACTGGAAGGGGAAATGGAGATTATGCTACTAGCAAACAACTAATTCATGGTTAATTTCAACCGCATTAACGATCGCAATAGTCTCTTTGAAGGAGGCCCGCATTTTTACAACCAGGTGGGGTTGCTCATCAAACCTTGGCATGTGGGGTTTAACCCTTTAGAGGAGCTCCCAAATAGGGTTCTAGTGTGGGTTCGTTTACCACATTTTTCAGTGGAATGCTATCAGGAGGACATGCTATGGATGCTTGCTGCACTGCTTGGGAAGCTAGTGGGATCTTCAACGCAAACCCTAGGGAGAAAGGTAATGACCTTTGTGTGTATCTGTGTTGAAATTAACATTAGTAAACCTTTGCCAAATGCTATAGATATGTGTATGGGCTCTTACTCTTGGGTTCAATAGTTAGATTATGAGACTTTACCATTTTGATGTCGTCTATGTCATGAGTATGGTCATTTATGGCATAAGTGCCCTAGATATAAATCAGTGGTGTGCCAACCTTAGCAGCCGGCCCAAAGCCAAGATAGGGCTGATAAAGGAAAAGCTGCTATGTCGGTCGAGGTAGTGGGTGCTGATGGTTTTGTCTCAGCTAAGAAAAAGAACAAGAATTGAGGAAACAAGAGGTCCTTACTAGAGGGACAAAAGGAGGATACCTTTAACAAATTTGAGGCCTTAGATGACCTTAGCCAATAGGAAGTGAATCTGGGGTTAACCCCTTTGGATCAAGGTGCTTTAGGGGGGGTCCAGAAAGAGTTATTGAGGACTTTACCCAGGCCCTGCAATTGGTTGGAAGCCAACAAATGGAGATGGATCAAATAGTAGGGCTCCAGTTGGGACTCACTCTTGGTTCAAAGGTGAATTTGGTTCGGGGGAGGGTTTTCTGATAGCTCTGAAATTGGAACTAGCTGGGGTTAAAAGTAATAAGTTCTTTGTTCACCTAGGTCTACATCAGAAAGATATTAAGAAAAGTTCTTCGGAGAAGAACTCAAAGTTTGGCAGAAAGAAGGATTTGGATAAAATAAAATTGATGGGGGAGAATTTGGTTGATTTAGGGTCAGTAAAGACTTTGGATTTTCACTTTTCCAATCCTCCAAAATGATTGTGCTTTCATGGAATGTGAGGGGCTTGAATAATAGCCCTAGACAAAAAGCTATTCAGGAATTGATTGGGAATAATTCACCTGATGTCCAGTTCTTGCAAGAAACTAAACTTTCGGTGGAGAGTATGATGGGTCTAGTGCCGAAGCTCTGGGGGTGAGGTGAGTGTCAGTGTATTGGGGCAACTAGTTCCTCTGGAGGGGTGTCTTGTCTTTGGAACCCTTTAAGGATTCACCCTGTCTAGTGGGTGGCTTCTAGATCCTCGTTATTCGGGGTTATCTCTATTCTTGAGACTGGAGATTTTATCTTGTTTACTAATATCTATGCCCCCACCGATCTTCAAGGTAAGAAAAACTTATGGTCTCATATTTCTGGTATGCGAAGTCTGGTTCCTTTTCATCCTTGGATTATGGTGGGAGATTTCAATGCCATCCTTGAGTTAAGTGAGAAGAAGGGGGGTGTCATGCAATTGGAACCTTCTCCTTACCTTTTTCAGGATAGTATATCTTCATTGCATCTTGTTGACATTAATCCTAGTAATGGTTTGTTCACTTGGAATAATAGGAGAGTGGGGGAGTACTGGATTGCAGAGAGGCTAGATTGATTTATGGTTTCCAATTTTTGGGTTGGTGGGGGCTAGTCCACAAGCTCTGAGATTCTTGACTGGAGAGGGTCAGACCACTGGCCTATCAAGCTAGTTTCTTCTTCTGCCCAGGTTGCTCGCTCTCCTTCCTTCAAATTCCAACTTATGTGGCTTCGGGATCCTACTTTGCAAACTCTTGTTGCAGACTGGTGGAGGAAGGGGAGGCCGACCTTTGACACTACTATGTACACTTTTCCAAGCAGCTACAATTTGTTAAGTTTCAGCTTAAACAACGGAACCGACAGGGTTTCGAGAACATTTTTCACCCCAAATAGTGTTGAATGGCATCACCAGTGAAATCAAAGAGCATGGTTTGTCTGAAGCCTTGCTCAGGGAGGAGGACATGGCTGTCAAGGCTTTAGAGGAATGGGAGCTCAGGGAAGAAATTTACTGGAAATAAAGAGCCCATATTGATTGGCTTCAAGTGGGCGATAAGAACATGATTTTCTTCTTCAACTCTGTGATAGCAGGAAGACATGGAAATTCCATTCCTGGTCTAGTCAATGGTAGAGGTGAGTTGTTATTATCCTTGTAGGAGATCTGTAGGGAGTCTTTACAGTATTTCTGATCCCTCTTTAGTGAGGATTATCAGGTTGAATCGGTGGAGGAGAATTAGGTTCTCGCTTGCATTCCTTATCTTATTACTAGGGAGATGAATGAGCAACTTATGGGTCATATTTTGTTGGAAGAACTTGAGAGGAATGTTTTTCACATGAGGAAAGGAAAAGCTCCTAGCCTGAATGGGTTCCTAGTTGAATTCTTTCAAGAGTTCTGGGATATCATCAAACTGGACTTACTGGAAGTAGTCTAGGAGTCCCAGAGGAATAAATAGATGCTTCAGGCTTTGAATGCGACTTTCATGGTGCTAATCCCCAAGTGTGATGGGGCTGACCAGTTAGGCCAGTTCTACCCTATCTCTCTCTACAATGTGATTTATAAGATCATCTCTAAGCTGATAGTAGATAGGTTGAAGAAGTTTCTAGGGGATGTTATCTCTGAGGAGTAAAGTAGGTTTGTGGAAGGGCACCAAATTCTAGATGGTGTGGTCATTGCTACATAGACCATTCATTCTATGACAAGCTCTGAGGAAAAAGCTATGTTTATCAAGCTGGACATGGCTAAGGCTTACGATAGACTTTGTTGGTCCTTCCTCCAGAAGATCCTCAGGGTTTTTGGCTTTGCTGAGGAATGGATCCAATGGGTTATGATTTGTGTTACATCCACCTCTTTCTCAGTGTTAATCAATGGTGATCATACTGAGCTGTTTGGTGCTTCTAGGGGTCTTCGCTAGGGGGACCCCCTTTCCCCATACTTATTCATTCTTCTGGCTAAGGGCCTGGGGAGGATGATTAAGCATAATGTGGGTCTGGGTAGTACTCAGGGTTGGAGTTGTGGTAATGACTTGTAGCCGTAGTCTCATTTGCAGTTTGTTGATGACATGACCCCGATGGGACTTTCTCAGATCAGAGAAGCTACTAATCTGCATAAGGTTTTGAATGTTTATCTAGTAACCTCGGGCTAGTCGATAAATGAGGATAAATCTTCTATCCTTTTCTTCAACACTTATGGAACTATTCAAAGGAGGATTGCTCTTATCTTGAGATTCCAAATTGGCTCTCTACACTTGACTTATTTGGGTATTCCTATTTCTCCGGGTAACCCTCCTCGTGAGTCATGGCAGGGTATCTTGGATAAATTTTTCTCAAAGGTTGAATACAGGACTCACATATGGTTATCATTTTCTGGGAGGGTTCAACTGATTTAGTCGGTGGTTCAGGCTCTTTCGATTTATCGATGTATGCTTCAAGTGGCTCCTAAGTGGTTCTTGAAGGGTTTGGACTCTTTGGCAAGGTAATTATTATGGGCAAGCAATCTATCCTCATCCAAATGGAGTCTTGTCAATTGGGACTTGGTGTGTAGCCCAAAGTAGTCGAGAGGGCTTGATTTAAGGCAGGCTATTTTATTCGGGGAGGCTCTCACGGCTAAATTGTACTAGAGGTGGTGTGTCGAGAAAGATCGAGGTTGGGCTAAGATTTTGGCCTACAAATATATGCAAAGGATCCTCTTTGAGGAGGTTCCAAGATATCCACTTGAGGGATATCTTTTTTTAAAATTTTTTTGATTTAAATTGATGAAGTTTGTATGATGTTTATGATTTCGTGCATGTTAAAAGTGTGCAGATTGATTCATCTCCTGATAAGATAAAATTGTTTTGGTATAGGTGAGACCGCGACCATATTACAGGTCTAGTTGGCTAACCCTAATTTCATTTTCCTCCTATAAAAGGGGAAAAGGGCTTGATTTAAAGTCATTTGTGCTTTGTTGACTTTTGAAGAAAGAGAATTTGCTCTGGAGAGAAAATGCCTATTCCCTATCACAGGCATCATTTTGAGTGCGTTCGGAGGTACCAGAGACCAGTAGTGCATGGACCACCAGTAAGTCAACGTTTTTGAGCCCTTTTTGATTTTTTGTTTAGTTGTTTTTAGTCATTTTTTTGAATTTCAAAGTTCGGATATTTCGTTTTAGCGCATCTATGGTCAACAGTAGCGCATACAAAGTGTAGAATAGCGCATCAGATTTAAATTTAGAAGTTGCATTCGAAAAGATTAGTTAGCACATAGGATCTGTAGGTTAGCGCGTGGAGATAAAATAGCGCATGCAGAGGCTTGGGTAGCGCGTAGGGGAAACAGGGTAGCGCGTAGGTATGACCTAGTGCATAGGAGCTGCTGGGGTTCGCATAGGCAAGGGGTTTAGCGCGTAGGACTAACCTAGCGCATAGGGCTAAAAGGGTAGCGCCTAGGAGGGATATATTAGCGCGTAGATAGGTTCTAGCACATAGGACAGATTAGGTAGCGCAATGGAAGAAAAGAGTAGCGCGTAGATATAGTCTAGCACATAGGACAGATAGATTAGCGCGTAGGACAAGTAGCCTAGCGCGTGGGTTTGTTTTAATGAATTGAATTTCTGTTTTAGCGCATCCGAAAAAAATTTGCAGTTTTGGCCGAGTTGAAAAGTTGTGTTTTTGTGTACCTGTCGCGTTTTGATGCATTTATCCAAGATGAGTATTTGTATAACTTGTTTTGATGTGCAATTTTCCAAGTTATGTATAGATATCAAGCTATTGTTTTGATCAGAATATGATGTATTTGCATTGTCTGTTTCAAGTTCAATGTGTGTGAAAGCCTGAGTTGTTTTACAAGCCGATATGGGTTGGAAACTTGAATTGTTTTACAAGCTGATATGGGTGGGAAACTTGAGTTGTTTTACAAGTTTATGTGATTGTGGTACTTGAGTTGTTTTACAAGTTTTGATATGGTTTTTGAGAACTTGAGTTGTTTTACAAGTTGATATGAAATGATAGGATGTTGAACTTTGATTGTAGATGAGCAAAGTGTTTCATGTTTTTGATGTAAGTTTTATTTTGATATCTTTGTGTTGATGTGGAAACTGATATTGGATATGTTTTGTTTACTGACAGGAGCGATTGGGTATTGTGCAGTCGAGGGAGAGATTCCCGAGACCATGGATGCTGATACCACGTCTGTCACAGGCAGATTTGGATATTATAGAGAGATGTGGATTGACCTCGCTTCTCGATATGCCTCGGTTCACTGTGAATCGGGGATTGTTGACAGCATTGGCAGAGAGGTGGCATAGTGATACGAACACCTTTCATTTTGCCACTGGAGAGATGACAGTGACACCGGAGGATTGCTACAGGATTTTGCGCATTCCTGTGGTAGGGGCCATTTTACCTTATGAGCAGTCAGAGGAGGGCGGCATAGAGGCACTACGCCGTATATTTCATGATGAGAGTGTCTGTGGCTACAAGATCCCTTGGCAGGAGTTTTTGGATCTGGATTATGCACCACTGCCATCTGTATTGGCAGGATTCATTGGGGGATTCCTTTGTTCTAATCGCAGGTCAAAGGGATTTTCAGTAGGATGGGGGCTGGTCCTGGAGCAGATGGTTACACAGGGTCAGAGATTTTCGTGGGGGTCAGCGATGTTGGCCCATCTTTACAGGAGCCTTCATGAGGTAGTATACCTCAGTTACGACAGTTTGTCAGCTGGCGTGACCCTATTACAGGTATGGTGCTGGGAGCACATCCTAGCGGCGAGGCCATTGGCAGACAGAGATAGGCCCGTAGGTGCAGCATATGCCTATGGATACAGAGGCCTAGTTGTCCAGCGTAAGCTGGGCAAACTAGAGCACTGGAGGAGAGTTTTTGATGATATAGATACGGTCACCTGGAGACCGTATACAGGTTGCGAGGTGTAGGCGGAGGATGGGATAGAGATTCCTTTCGTTTTCATGATGAGGTATCTGATTGGGAGGACTCCGTTCGTTATTGAGCAGTTTTTGGTGACCCGAGTTTTGCGGCAGTTTGGGCGGCAGCAGGGGATTCCACAGGGAGTGTGCTTGTATGCACGGCGGCAGCAGGATGTGGCCTATTGGGGGCCGACCATTGATAGTGCCGTGGCCATAGAGGAGTTCACAGGGCTGGCAGGACAGATCTGGGATTATGCCCCAGAGATACAGGATGCAGGGATGACTGACGAGTTTGCTCGTTTGTTTGCTGTGCGGGTAGTAGCGAGGATCTCAGATCCAGAGGAGATGAGGCCAGCCTTTGATTTGGATGGCGAGGAGGGGGGAGATGATGGGGATGATGGAGATGATGGAGATGATGGAGGAGGTAGAGGAGCCAGAGGGAGGCGGGGTGGTAGAGGTGTGGAGAGAGCTGTACGATAGGGGAGGATTGAGAGAGGGAGAGGAGGATTGGCTATCGGAGTCGGGAGAGAGGGGAGAGTGACGGAGGTGCTAGCGGCAGTGGGGGGTGAGGAGGAGGTGGTGAGACCAGTACAGAGGAGGAGGGTAGATATACTCCCACCTCCTGTACCTAGGACAGGTCGAGTGGGAGGGGTGGCGCCAGCACAGGTACCGCTGCGGGTTCGAGTGCTAGGACATGTAGAAGATGCACAGATCCAGACCCTGCAGATTACTGTTCAGCAGCTGTAGGCGCAGATTTTGACATATCAGCAACAGATCTCACAGTTGACCACTGAGAGAGATACGGAGATAGAACAACGGGGTCGAGCAGAGGAGGTTTTAGCGATGGTGCAGAGAGCAGCGGCGGGTGCTCCTTTGAGAGACACCCTTAGAGAGCTGACACGGAGTGTCCAGGAGGCAGAGTATTATAGGCGGCACTATGAAGCTACAGTACCCAAAGATCGGCGGGTGGAGAGCTTTGCACAGTCGAGATCGAGTCGATCTTGAACTGCTGGGACACGATCTGAGAGCCGAGGTGTGACTGGGCCAGCGAGACAGGACCCTTCTGGAGATCCAGGGGTGAGCGTATCTAGAGCTAGACAAGAGCCTCCTGGAGATCCAGGGGCGGGTGCATCTGGAGCGAGACCATCTCCGTCCGAAGATAGTCATACTTGAGAGACAGGGTCTCTGTTGTATTTTGAGCATTGTATGCTTTGTACTGGATACAGTTTTGAGACACATTTGTAGATTTTGATCATTTGTTGAGATATATATATATATATATGGATGGCACCATTTTTGATCATGTGATGTGTATATGGATGCATGTTTATGTGTGTTACTTCTTTTTCATATGATGATGTAATGTTTACATAGATGATGTAACGTATGATGCAGGATGTATGTTTTTATATGCTGTGAGATGTATCTTGAAAATGAGATGTATGTTGTAATATGCTGCTACATGTAATATGATATGATGTAAAATGATGTAATAATGATGCAAAATGAGATGTAACTAATTGTAAAATGATGTGCAGCTAATTGTAAAATGAAATGCAACTAATTGTAAAATGATATGCAACTAATTGTAAAATGATATGCAACTAATTGTTTGTGGAGCATCTCTCATTCGGTATTTGCCATCCGATATAACCATTTGTTTGCTTTCTTTGTAAATATCATCATGGAGCATTTATTGATTGTTGGATATGTTGAAAATTTATACAAGCATAATAGTATAATTGAACCATAATGTCCTGAGTAAAATTTACATGATTTTTGATTTTGCAAGATAGCACAAGCGTCAAGGTATAATTAAACCAGGACGATCGGAGTGCGTAGTGCGTAAACATACAAGAGTAGATCATTTATATGCGTGAAATGGAATCAGGCCTTCAGTGATATGTATCACGTCTCGAGGCAAATATTCACACAGTACAAGTGATCGTCTCCCAGACAGAAGACTAAGAAAATATTGGAAGTTCCTCATGATCTCTAGCTTTGAAGCTTTTTTATGAGATAAGAAGAAGATTCCAATCAATTTAAAAAGTTCAAAATGCAAAATAACCAAGACTTTTATGCGATAAAGCAACATTTAGTACTTCAGAAAATCATCCATCCTTGAGATTCTTGTGTATTGTTTTTGTTGTGGTTGTTGCGATGAAGTGTAGTTGTGTTTGTTGGATGTCATGCGTCTGGGTTTTGCAATAGTTGGAATGTCTTGAATGTTTGCAAGTGTTTTGAACAAGTTAATGCCTCTAGCTGAGTGTACCTCTGGATATGTTTATGTACAGTGATTTCCAAGCCATGGTGGAATGTGATAAGAGAATAGATATAGATGGATAACTCAGGATAGTGACTACGCTAAGTATGTCCTGAATGGATATATGCTAGGTGTCGGGCGATGGCCGATGGTGTTTTGATGGATAAAATGGCATGAATATAGATAAAGGAGTCGGTCTTTCACAAGGGCGCCTGTTTACCAGGTTTTCACCATTTGTTTTTATTGTACTTTGTATTTTTGCTTTTTGTGGATTTTTTTGATTTTTTTGTTTGTTTTTGGCTTTTTCCGTGCACTAGGCTATCCTAAGTATAGTACTTCTTCAGATGAATGCTGTTAGTTGGATCATCGAGCACATCTCCTTCAGAATTTGTTAGCTGATAGGCACCTGATCCATAGACTGAGATGATGACATAGGGACCCAACCAGTTAGGTTCAAATTTCCCTTTCTTTTCTCTATCTTGCTGATTTCTAGGATTTTCTTTGAGGACTAGATCACCAACCTTGAAGTTACGAGGAATGACCTTGTGATTGTAGCTCCTGCACATGCATTGCTGATATGCTTTGAGATGAGTATAAGAATGTTGGCGTCTTTCATCTAATAGTTCCAGTTCTTGCAGTCGGTTAACTCGATACTCTTCATCGGGGATTAAACCTTTCAAAGAGACTCTAAGAGATCGAATTTCTACCTCCAAGGGTAAAATAGCCTTTGATCCATATACCAATGAATATGGTGTGGCTCTTGTAGGTGTGCGGATGCTGGTCCTGTATGCCCAAAGTGCTGGATTGAGTTGTACGTGCCAATCTTTGCCTGCATCATTCACTATTTTCTTGAGGATTTTTAGGATTGTTTTGTTAGATGCTTCTGCTTGACCATTTCCCTGCGGATAGTAGGGTGTAGAAAACCGATGTTGGATTTTGAATTTTTCACATAGTTCCTGTACATCTTGGTTTTTGAAAGGTCATCCATTATCTATGACGATTGAACTTGGAATACCATATCTACAGATGAGATAATTTAGGATAAAAGAGGCAATTTGTTTACCGGTCACTGTGGTCATGGGAACTACTTCTATCCATTTGGTAAAGTATTCTGTGGTAGTTATAATGAACTTGTGTCCATTTGAAGATGAAAGATGTATTTTGCCAACCAGGTCTAGTCCCCACTGACAAAAGGGCCAGGATGTTGTAAATGGTTGCAGTTCCTGTGCTAGTGCATGTATCAGATTGCCATGGATCTAGCATCTAGGACATTTCTTGGCGAAATGATATGAGTCTTTCTCCATTGTAGGCCAGTAGTATCCCATTCGTAGAAGCTTTTTAGCAAGAGTAGTGCCACTTGAATGTGTACCACAAATACCTTCATGAAGCTCGTGTAAAGCTGAATCGGAATCATTATGATCAAGACAACGAAGAAGAGTACCATCTAGACCTCGACGATATAAGGTATCAGCAGTAAGGGTGTAACGAGCAGCTTGGCGGATAAAGTTACATTTTTGGTTACGGGATTGGTCGATGGGTAAGATATTATGCTTGAGGTAGTCATATATTGGTCCATATAACGGAGAATCTGAACCGGTCAAGGCATATATAACTTGGGATTTAGAGTAGTCATAGGCGGGGGAGAACAGTTGCTCTACCAGGAACTCATAACGACTCTGTTGTTCTAGAATTTGTATCAATGAAGTGATCGTAGCCATTGCATCGGCTGCTTTATTGTTCAATCTTGGTATTTGTTCAAAGGTGATGTGCACAAAATACTGTTTGAAATCATCCACCATCCGTTTGTAGGGTAGTAGCTTGTCGTCCTTTGTTTGATAGTTGTTGTTGATTTGATTGATGACCAGTTGTGAGTCTCCGTAAACTTTTAATTCTGTGATTTTCCATTCGACAGCCATTTTGATGCCTATGACCAATGCTTCATATTCAGCCACATTATTTGTACATGGAAACATAAGCCTGTATGATCTCGGCATAGTGTGTCCTTCAGGGGTGATGAATAGAATGCCGGCCCCTGAACCATGTTGTGTATAGGATCAATCAAAGTATAGGGTCCATTGTCTGGAGGAAAGAGCAAAAACGTCCCTGTCTGGAAATTCAATGTCCATGGTTTGTTTTCCTGGTAGCGGTGCTTCAGCCAGTTGATCTGCAATTGCTTGTCCTTTGATGGCTCATCTTTCTGTGTAGTGGATGTCAAATTCACTGAGAATCATGACCCATTTAGCCAATCGGCCCGTGAGAGCTGCCTTGCTGAGTAGATACTTGAGAGGATCAATTTTGGCTACTAGCTTGATAGTGTGTGCTAGCATATAATGTCAGAACTTTTGAGATGCAAAAACCACTATTAGGCAAGCCTTTTCAATGAATGTATAATTGAGTTCATAGCCATTCAATGTTCTACTGATGTAATATATGGTGCGTTCCTTTCCTTGGTGATCTTCTTGTGCCAATAGTGCCCCCAGTGAAACATCTGTTGTTGAGATATACAATATAAGAGGCTTTCCTGCAATTGGTGGTACTAGAACTGGTGGATTCATCAGGTACTATTTAATTTGGTAAAAAGATTCTGCACACTTAGTCTCCCATCTGAATGGTACATTTTTGTGTAGCAAGTGGTTAAATGGCAGACTTTTATCTGCTAGTTGAGCGATGAATCGCTTGATTGATTGAAGTCATCCTTGGAGAGATCGAAGTTGACTGATATTCTTTGGTGGTGGCATATCCATGATGGCTTGTACCTTTGCTGGATCAACTTCAATACCTTTAGCTGAGACTATGTAGCCTAGTAACTTGCCTGATGTAACCCCGAAGACACACTTCTTAGGGTTGAGTCGGACTTGGAATTTCTGCAACTGATCAAAGATCTTTGTTAGGATACCGAGATGTTCAGCTCTGGTGAAGGATTTTGCTAGTAAATCATCCGCATAGTCTTCCATAAATGTGTGCATCATATCATGGAATATGGTTGTCATTGCTCTTTGATAAGTTGTGCCTGCATTCTTTAAGCTAAAAGGCATAACATTCCAACAGTATGTTCCCCAAGGACAGGTGAATGCTGTTTTGTCTTGATCTTTAGGAGCTATTTTGATTTGATTATAGCCTGAGAAACCGTCCATTAATGAGAGCATTGCATGGCCTGCTGTGAGATCTACAATTATATCAATACTTGGCAGAGGAAAGTCATCCTTTGGACAAGCTTTATTGACATCTCTGAAATCAGTGCATATTCTGATACTACCATCTAGTTTTGACACTGGAACAATGTTGAAAATCCATTCTGCATAGTCAATAGGTCGAATGAATCCGACATCTAATAATTTCTTTAATTCCATTTTGACCATGAGTTCTACCTGTGGATTCATCTTTCGTAGCTTTTGCTTGACTGGCTTGACTCCTGTAGAGATGGACAAGTGATGCATGATTAGGAGTGGATCTACTCCAGGCATATCAACATATGACCAGGCAAAGTTAATTTGCTATCCTTTAAAGAAGATGATGAATGCCGATCTTTCCTTCTCTGTTAGAGATTCTGCAAGATGAATGTGTCTGGCTGCTTCTGTGGTACCAATGTTAATTGATTGAGTGGGCTCAATCAGTATGGGTGATCGTTCAGGAAAATGTTTAGGAAGAGTGTCAAGTCTCCCATCGTTAGGTGCCTTAAAAAGGTTTTCACCCTCAGATGCGTCCTTTATTTTTACTTTTTTGGGATCTATAGCTACCAGTAACTGGTTTTCAGCATTAGATTCATTATTTGATTCATTTTTGTGACTGAGAGTCTTGGCACTCCCTGATGGACAGACATCGTCATTTTGTTCACTGGTAGAGACTGTTTTGGGATTTACGGTACATAGGTAATGGATAATAGATTCATCATCTGGAAAAATTGGGATATCATGAGTCTCAGGTTCATTCCAGTCGATGAGATCAGGGAAGACAAGTGGTAAGGAATCATTGGGCGGGTCAAGTTTAGCTACTGTAAGTGTTAGGATAGAGTTATCATCGTGATGGGCCTTGGTTTTAAAGAAGTCTAGGGTTTCATCGAGGTCTTCGATGGTATCATCTTCTACATAGACTTGTTCATAATATTTCTATTCACTTTCCTGAATGTCATAGATATGTTGTGGTCCAAATTCAAGAGGTCTATCCTCTGCATTATGTTCTTCTTGAGAAATGGATATGAAATCAATATTATCTGGGATATTTGTAGTAGTATCAGAGCAGGTACCCCCTTCATATTAATTTGAATCTGTCTCATAGGCATCATCCCAAATTCTATTTGTGCCGCAAATAGGTATGTTGTATGGCGAAAACAAATCTTTGATGATGGATACTTTTTTGATATTCTGTGTTGATTCTGTATCTGATCCATCTTCCACGGTCTGGATTTGTTCATAGATCGTGCTTCCTCGGGGAGGAATGACAGTTTCTTGTGATGACATGATTTGTTTTTGAGCCATGGGTATGTTAATATGAGCCACTGCTGCAGATATGGCCTTCTTATGATTTAAAAGCTTTCCCTGATGCAACTTCTGATCTTGACGTTCTCGTGCCTTACGGATTGTTTCGGTTGATTCAAAGAGTGCTTCCTGCCAGGATTCTTCCTTGTACTTCTTCTTTTCCTTCCATTGAGGTTTTGCATTTGTGTGTGGCGGCCGTTTCAATAAGAAAGTGAATTTAGAACCTAATTCTGCTTTATTTCTACTAGGTTGTGAAGGAAGATCTATAGGTTCAGTGACTCCTTCTTGGCGTTTCCCAATAGGTCCTTTACCGCCATATCCCATTTGTTTCATGATCAAGTAGCCTTTTCCATACAGGTGTGTCGGTAGAACAATGTCTAGAGCGGCTGCTCTATTAGCTTCTTCTTCATCTTTGTATAGCCAGTTAAGAACGTCCTTATCTTCTGATTCATGCGCTAGAGTCCCCAATTGGATGAAGGGACCATCAAATTTAGTTATGGGCTGAGTTGCCAGATGTGTTGATATAGTAGGTAAACCATGCAATCTAGGTGATGTTGGCAATCTGGTCAAACACAAAGGCTCCATAGAATATTCGCCCATGCCTTGGTCTTTGATTTGCATTTTCTGTTTGAAGTCTCCCCATAAGGAGTTGGATTTTGCTGTTGGTGGATCGGATGTTGAAGATCGCTGCTTTTCTCTGTTATAAGGAACCAAACTGTCTTGGGCTGCCCCCATTGCATTGCAATGTTGAAATGGATTGTGATCAGCTGATATGGAGATTTCCTGTCCATCATAGGGAAACTTGACACACTGGTGATATGTAGAAGGTACTGCTTGCATTTCATGTATCCAGGGTCGGCCTAATAAGATATTGTAGGTGAGATCAATATCTAAAACCTGACAGATAGTATCCTTTTGCACTGGTCCTAGTTGAATAGGTAATATCACTGTTCCTTTAGAGGACCTTTCCTCATCATCATATGCTTTTATGGTAATCTTTTTACAAGGATCAATAGATTCTTCTGAGAAGCCTAGTGCACGGATAAGTTTTAAAGTACATATATTAAGTCCCGCTCCTCCATCTATTAAGACTCTTTTGCACGGTGTTTGCAAACAATGACTTCAATATGTAGAGGAGTATTATGCGGGTGACTCAATGAAGTATTATCATGTTTTGAGAAGGTGAGGTTATGAGATTCTGTCATATGGGCAACCATGGCTTGGAATCTGTCTGTATCCAGATTTTGAGGTACATTTGTTTCCAATAGCGCTTGCTCTAATATGTCTTTGTGTTTTGGAGATAGTTTTAATAATTCTAGGATATATATCTGAGCTGGAGTCTTGCGTAGTTGGTTAACTAAGTCGTATTGGATCTTTGGTGTGGTAGTTGGAGGTGCAGTGTGCCCCTTCAAGACATATTTCTGAGTCCGGGTTGTTACATTGACAGATTCATGATCATGTCTATCTCGAATGGTTATAACATTGACTTGATGGTCTTCGGCTGATATGTGGTTGATTGTGTTGTTGTAGATATGATTAATATGAGCTTCGCATGTATCATTTGAAGTTGATGCTCCATCTTTGTTATAATTTGGGAGAGGATTTTTGAAGGCTTCGTGATCATTATTTGTTTTAAGGCCATCCACCGTTAAGTCACCTCGATCAATCATGTCCTGGATTATGTGTTTCAATCTCATGCACTCGTTTGTTCTATGACCCTTGTTGCGATGGAAATCACAATAGTGTGAATCATTCCACCAAGGTGGTTTGATTGGGGGTTCATAATTGCTGATTGGAGGCAAAGAAAGAATCTTGTTTGCCAACAGTTCTCTGAATGCGGACTCTAATGATTGGCCCAATGGTGTGAAGATACGCTTTTGGAAATTGTTGGTGTTGTTGCGTGAATTGTTGTTAGGTCCTGGATTCAGGTTTTTGTTTTGATTATCGTTGGCGTTGTTGGTATTGAGTTGTCCTTGAGCATTGTTTGGTGCATATGTGTTAGCACTGGGAGTATTTTTAGGATTTTTCATATTTTGAGTATTTCTTGATAAAGCAAGCACTAGTTGTTTAGATTTGGGATCATATGATTCATTGTTGCCTTCGTTTTTGTTTCGCGTCCAAAATCGAGATTTGTCAAGATTGGTATTGTTTTGGTTATTGTAGTTTGATGAGTTCGTTCCTTCCTTGTAGAACTTGAGTGTTCCCTTTTTGACACAAGCTTCCTCTACTTGAATGCCATTTTCAATCAATTTGGTGAAAGATTGTATGCATTGAAGTTTGAGTTTGTAACTCATTTCGCTATTTAAGTTATCAATGAAGATTTCCGTTTTCTCTTTTTCAGGAATATCTCGAGGATATCTTGATACCATGCATCGCCAACATTGAAGGAATAACATGAATGTTTTGTTGTTCTTTTGTTTGGTGTTGCAAACATCTAGCATAGTTATGGCATGTTGGATGTTGTAAGAATAGTGGGTGATGAATTTGTTAACCAATTCGTCAAATGATTTGACAGGTGGTGTAATCTTGGATAACCATTCCATTGTTTGTCCTCCCAGGCTTCTTGGGAACAACCTCATCAGATAAGTGTCATCATGAGCAAATTCAAGACTCATGGTACAAAATTCTCGAACATGATCCCGAGGATCACTTTTCCCATCATATTTATCAAATTGGGGAACGTCTGAGTTAGGAGGAAAAGGTACCATGTTTAATCTTCTGTCAAATGGATAAGGACAGATTTCATTTATAGAGTACCACACTGTTGTCCCTTGTTGCATATCTTGGATTTGTCTTTGCAACATTTGCATTTGTTGAGTAAGAGCAATCAAGGATGCATTGTCTTGTTGAGGGAAGAGTTCTTCCCTTGCATTTGTTCTTAACTGAAAAGGTGTAGTAAATGGTATGTGTTGTTCTGGGGTTTCGAATGCAGGTACTCGCATTTCTAGTATATGTTGCTCTGGAATATGTTGTTCAGGTATGCGAGTTTCTTCTTCTCTTTGTCGTTCTTGATATGTATATTGTTGAGACCCGGTTTGAAAGACGTTTGCATCGAAATCTTCAGGAAGTTTGACACCTTTACTTGTAAGCATGAGTAGATATTTTTCTTTGTCATTTTCCATGAGTTTTTCGATGAGTTTTTGGAATGAAGGATTTTCTTGACATTCCTGAAGAATCGCGTCAGTAATTTCAGGCTCTTCTGAGGATGGAACTTCAAAAGGATTTGATAATCTGCGATTCATACTTGATTCTGTGGGTGTCTCGCTTTGTTTGTTTCTTTGAGAGCGAGTGATAGGCATTTCAATAGAAACTTTCAGTGATGAAAGGAACAAAGTCTTCGTTGATGTTTTGCTCGGGCGTTGGTGGTTCTGGTCAAGATGTGTGATATGTGATGCACTCGTCGGGTAGGAATGCTGGATTGATCTTTCCTCCGCGGTTTATCTTTTGATTAAAAGCAGACTTTTGACAGTATGCTCTTGTTTTCAGGGGTTCTTTGTCAAATTCACTGGATTTGTTTTGGATATAACGTTTGACGTGATGAAGAAATACCCAATGGGATTTGAAGAGTTGACGATTGATGTATAAAAATTTATTTCTCTTGATGAATTTGGAAAAGCTAGGTTGTTGTTTCTTCAATGTGATGTTACGATAGAGGTTCTTTCTTCTCAGAATAAGGGGATTAGTCATGCATGAGTGATCAATGATTTCCTTTGATTTGTTTGGATTTAGGTGATTCTTGTTTTGAAAATTTCAAATCTTACTTTATCAGAATGAAGGTTTAGATGCCCCTTCATGATAAAGTGCGTCAAATGATATGGATGAGAAGTTTCCCGATCTGAAAACTGGATTTGACAATTTGAAAATTTTTAGACAAGTGTTTGTGAGATAAAATCTGTAAGATGTTTAAAGGGTTTGATTGATACTAATGATGAAAATGTTCTGGATTATGATAGGAGAGACGTCCTCTATTGTGCGATTCGTTTCAGATTCTGACAACTTTGTTTGACACAAATTTAACCTCGAGAAAAGTTTTTAACCATTTGTTTTTGTCACTCTGGTTTGATAAAAGATGATTTTTGATGAAAAACTCTTTTTAAAATATTTTTGAAATTTTCAGTTTTAACTCTCTGTTTTTCAGCCTTGTCTCATGCGCTAAAACAGAGGTTGGATGCACTACTGAATTGTCTTGATGCGCTAAAATATTTCGCACACGCGCTAATCTGCCCCTAGACACGCGCTAAAATTTGGAGTTTGGAAATTTTTGCTCTGACAGGTTTAAAAATCCACACGCTAGACTGAGCTTGATACGCGCTAACTGTTTTGGTTTATGCGCTAAAACATGGATTCCACGCACTAAGTTGTTTGTCTCACGCGCTAAATTCAGGCTGTGTGAAAATTGCTATTAAGTTCTTTGGAAAAACTACGCACTACACTGTGCTTCCTACGTGCTAACTGTTTTCTTTTATGCGCTAGTTGTGATGCACTAATAGAAGTGTTCTACGCGCTAAGATGTTGCTATTATGCGCTAGACGACCCTTTTTTTTTTTTTTTCTTTTTGGTGATTTTTGTGAAAATTTTGAATTTTGAGAAAAGTTTCAAGTGTGATGGATGATTTTCTGAAATAACAAATGTAAGCACAGCACACAAAGTACAATCATTTTACCTAATCTAACAGAAAGTGTATGTTCTGGCGAGGATGTGTTCAAATCCCCAATGTTTTAACAGGTTTGGATACAAATAAGACACTTCAGAAAGACTCTTTATTCAAGGGTCATAAGTAACATCATAGCCCACTAGTCTCGATACTCCGTCAGCTCAAACAACCGTGTCACCCCCTAGAGGGCGCCTGTTTTTTTGCCTTTTGCCAGAAGTTAACCCAAAGTGAATTGCTTCACAATTGAGTAGTTATCTTGAGAGATATATGGTGAGTAATCTTGGGGGCAGATTCTTCCCCACCCTTGCACTATGATGTTACAAATGTCTGGATACTGACTCGGCTCAAAGTTTCTAATTCTATGGTTCGTAATCAGGCTTCCCGTTCGGCCGTCAGTGATAAACTCCCTCAGGAGGCTTCCCAACCTTTAGAACAAAGGCTTTACGTATCTCGAGGATACTGGGGGAAGGCTAATCACTACGCGCAACCGTTGAAAAGGACTTTCATCACTTTCCACATTTGATTATAGTGGGTTTGAATTCTTGGCATCAAAGCCGTTCCCCATTTAGGTCGTTCCCTTCACACCGACCATAAACGGCTTTAAGAGTTGATTGCAACTCCTCGGGAAGGCAGGCCTGCTAAAGAATTTAAATGCGTGAAGTACTGAAAGCGTAAGAGTGGTTTGAATTTTTGATCACCGAGTTAAGGGGAGAGCATATACCTTCCACTTTCGAGACAAAGCAAACAATGAGGTCTTATTTTATCCTTTCAAACCAGTGATTTGCTAAAATCTATGCAGAGATGTTGCTCCACAAAAACATGATGTTCTTTTTAATCTTTAAAAGACAGATTTTCTGATCTAGAAAAGTGAAAATGGTCAACAAAGCAAAATTTTCATTTTTGGGAGTCAACAAAAGAAATCGTTTTGCTGTAAAAGTAAATTTCCTCGCTTTACCTGCAAGAAACCATTATAACCCTGCAAACAAATAAAAAGATAAAATTGTCAGTTGATTCGGGGGACTTCTAAAAAGTCTAGAATTTTATTTCGGTTACAATAATTTTTTTTGTTTTTTTTGTTTTGTCTGTGATGCACTACAGAACAAACTGTACGCGCTACAACATGCTCCAGATGCGCTATACAATTGTTTTTCTGCGCTATTCTGTTACTGGGATGCGCTACTCTGCGTGTCGTAAGCGCTACTCTGTATTTTTCTTTTTCCCGTGGTCAGATATGTAGGAAAAATTTAAATCTTATGCGCTAATGTCTGATTTCTACGCACTGGAAGATGTATTAGAGGCGCTAAAATGTGGAGAGGATGTGCTAATCTGTTAAGTATATGCACTATTATGTGTTTTCCCCGCATCGACACCTACAAGAAAATTTGTTTAAATGACATCATGCACTAAGGAAAAGTGTTCACGCGCTAAGACAAAGAGCCCACGCGCTAAACAGTAGGCTAGAAGCGCTAAACTGTTAGGCAGATGCGCTAAAATGTCTTTTCGACATGCTGATTCTCATTTCCCGCGGACCTGTAAAAATGATCAATTTCAAAAACCGATGTGTTATTTGGGGTCGGGCCCCACGGTGGGCGCCAGAAATGTATGTAGGAAAAGTGGGTGAATAAAACTTAAAATGTGAAAATTTAGTTAATACCAGTCCACATACACACACAGGACTTCTTGATGCAAGCTATGGAGTAACGATGTGTTACTCAGCTTCCCAAGGAGGGTCACATGGTTCTCTATCTCACAATGTCCCTCAAACCAACGTTTTTGCTCTCAGATCACTGAGCAAAATGGTTTAGGGATGGCAAATATGAGAACGAGAGATGCTTTTGATTGATTTTAGTATGAGATGTGTTGTAAGCTATGTATGATCTTAGAAATGCAATAAACTAGATGATAAGATGATGAGATTAGTATGAATACTATCCTAGCATACTATATTTAGTCTATGATTGAGCTAAAATGATAAATAAAGTAATCTAAGCATGCATATTTAGTCTATTTCTTGATTTAAAGAGAGGCTAAATGATGAGCATAAAGATGATATTAAAGCTTGAAAGAATTTGAGCATAAGTGTGATGCTTCAAATTTGAAAGATGATTTATTAAAATGGAGGAATGAGAGCTCTATTTATAGCACAAACAGGGCAATGGATGGTCAAGATTGAATGGTTTAATCAAGGGCCAAGTTTGAAAGTTGGGGATCCATGCGCATAATTTGCACCAATAAAATAGTGACAAATGTCAACATAGGATTGGGTTGAAAGAAGAGGTTGGAGGCAGTAAAGGCCTGAGAAGACCTCATGGTTATCTAAAGGCTAAGGGTCAAGTCTAAATTAGGTTTATCCAATGAATTAAGATCTAATCCAAAGATAAACCTTTGTGCAAATGATTAAGAGATAATCATGGTCAAAGCATTAATGGCCTGATGAGACCTTTGGGTTGGGTAGAGGTTGAGTCAAACAAATGTTTTAACCATGTGGGAGGGTTTGAATTAACCATTAATGGTTATTGGAGACTTTGGGGATTAAGTGGTTGAAGGTTGGAAGCCTTCAATGGTTTTCAAAGACTTTAAGGGTTTTGGTGGTTGAAGTTTGAAAACCTTTAATGGTTATCCAAGACTTTGGGCCATTTGAGAAGTGACCTCCCTTTTCTTAGGGATGTGACAAAGTTTAGAGGAGGGTTAGGTTAATTAGAAGCTATTAGAAGATTCTAGAAGGGGTTAGGAAGGGGTTTGGGATTTTGCAAGTGGATGGGGGATAATAGGATTTAATTGAATTAATTGATTTTCATTCAATTTGGTTGTAATTAAATAAATTTGATTTATTCAATTTAGGATAACTATTTAATTAAATTTGAATTTAATTAAAAGTGGCTAGGGGGATTTAATTGAATAAAATGATTTATTCATTTAATGGTATGGTGAATTTTATTTAAATAAATTGAATAATTTATTTAACAAAATAGAAGAATGTGGATAATTTAATCAAATTGGATTTAATTAAATAGGGAAATGAACATAAAAATATTCATTTAAGAATATGGTCATTTTTATGCATTGAGATTATAAATTTAATTAATTAAAAGAAATTATTAAATTAAGTTGCAAGCTGCATGATATTAGAAATATATTTTATTTAAATTTTAGTGAAAAATAAATTAGATTAATTTTATTTATTGTTTCCTAGAATTTTAAATAAAAAAAATAATAAATAAATAATTAAATAACTAAAAGAATTAATTAGAATTAAAGTATTGCTGTAATTTCTTTATTTAGAAAATTAATTAATTTGCATGAGAAAAGAAAAGAAAGAAAAATGATTTTTTTTAATTATTGCATGTTAACTTATTCCTTTGTTAAGAAATTAGAAAAGAAAATAAAATGGTTTATGGATAAATAAATGCATTGGAATAATTTGATTATTTCATTATGGAATTTAGATGTATGTGTAGTTTTTAATCTTAAGCATTTAATTTACCTAATTAAATGGACAATTGGATTAACCATGATGTTAATATAATCTACAAATTAATCTTCGTTGGTAACCCTTAGGAAATCATGTGTTAGACTTTCGCTGTGTTATTAAACATGCTATTGTTATAATTAATGCACTTAATCTTAAAAAAAATAAAATTTCACCCTTTAGTTTCCTAGTTGTGTTGTTTTCCTTTAGGGTTCCTGGCAGGGCATTACACAGCTGGCTCCTCCTCTCGGTGGTGCTTGGGAGGGGTGGGGTCTTGGGTGCCGTGCCTTCTCGAGTGGCCCTTTGGGGTGTGGGTCCCTTATATTCTACTCTAATTTTTTTGAGCTTCGATGTCAAGTAATGGTGGCGAGGCCTCGAAGGTACCTCCCGCCATGGATTTTCATGTTGCGGTGGGCTAAAAACCCCCACTCTAGAGTATGAAGACTTTTAACAATAACCTTTTCTCCTCAGAATCAAGGTCTGGGAGTACTGGTAGCTCTTGCAATATGAAGATTAATGGTTGCTTGGAGAGATGCAGTGAGAGGCCGAAGTTGGTTATTCCTCCTAAGATAATAGCTAAAGACATTGAATACTTTTCAAAACACTCGCTATATTGCAAGTTTTTGGGAATGAGGGTTTCTTTGCAGTTTTTGGAAAAATGGGCGCAAAGGACTTGGGCACTGGAAGGGGAAATGGAGATTATGCTACTAGCAAACAACTAATTCATGGTTACTTTCAACTGCATTAACGATCGCAATAGTCTCTTTGAAGGAGGCCCGCATTTTTACAACCAGGTGGGGTTGCTCATCAAACCTTGGCATGTGGGGTTTAACCCTTTAGAGGAGCTCCCAAATTGGGTTCTAGTGTGGGTTCGTTTACCACATTTTTCAGTGGAATGCTATCAGGAGGATGTGCTATGGATGCTTGCTGCACTGCTTGGGAAGCTAGTGGGATCTTCAACGCAAACCCTAGGGAGAAAGGTAATGACCTTTGTGTGTATCTGTGTTGAAATTAACATTAGTAAACCTTTGCCAAATGCTATAGCTATGTGTATGGGCTCTTACTCTTGGGTTCAATAGTTAGATTATGAGACTTTACCATTTTGATGTCGTCTGTGTCATGAGTATGGTCATTTATAGCATAAGTGCCCTAGATATAAATCAGTGGTGTGCCAACCTTAGCAGCCGGCCCAAAGCCAAGATAGGGTTGATAAAGGAAAAGCTGCTATGTTGGTCGAGGTAGTGGGTGCTGATGGTTTTGTCTCAGCTAAGAAAAAGAACAAGAATTGAGGAAACAAGAGGTCCTTACTGGAGGGACAAAAGGAGGATACCTTTAACAAATTTGAGGCCTTGGATGACCTTAGCCAATAGGAAGTGAATCTGGGGTTAACCCCTTTGGATCAAGGTGCTTCAGGGGGACTCCAGAAAGAGTTATTGAGGACTTTACCTAGGCCCTGCAAGTGGTTGGAAGCCAACAAATGGAGATGGATCAAATAGTAGGGCTCCAGTTGGGACTCACTCTTGGTTCAAAGGTGAATTTGGTTGGGGGGAGGGTTTTCTGATAGCTCTGAAATTGGAACTGGCTAGGGTTAAAAGTAATAAGTTCTTTGTTCACCTAGGTCTACATCAGAAAGATATTAAGAAAATTTCTTCGGAGAAGAACTCAAAGGTTGGCAGAAAGAAGGATTTGGATAAAATAAAATTGATGGGGGAGAATTTGGTTGATTTAGGGTCAGTAAAGACTCTGGATTCTCACTTTTCCAATCCTCCAAAATGATTGTGCTTTCATGGAATGTGAGGGGCTTGAATAACAGCCCTAGACAAAAAGCTATTCAGGAATTGATTGGGAATAATTCACCTGATGTCCAGTTCTTACAAGAAACTAAACTTTCGGTGGAGAGTATGATGGGTCTAGTGCCGAAGCTCTGGGGGTGAGGTGAGTGTCAGTGTATTGGGGCAACTAGTTCCTCTGGAGGGGTGTCTTGTCTTTGGAACCCTTTAAGGATTCACCCTGTCTAGTGGGTGGCTTCCAGATCCTCGTTATTCGGGGTTATCTCTATTCTTGAGACTGGAGATTTTATCTTGTTTACTAATATCTATGCCCCCACCGATCTTCAAGGTAAGAAAAACTTATGGTCTCATATTTCTTGTATGCGAAGTCTGGTCCCTTTTCATCCTTGGATTATGGTGGGAGATTTCAATGCCATCCTTGAGTTAAGTGAGAAGAAGGGGGGTGTCATGCAATTGGAACCTTCTCCTTACCTTTTTTAGGATAGTATATCTTCATTGCATCTTGTTGACATTAAGCCTAGTAATGGTTTGTTCACTTGGAATAATAGGAGAGTGGGGGAGTACTGGATTGCAGAGAGGCTAGATTGATTTACGGTTTCCAATTTTTGGGTTGGTGGGGGCTAGTCCACAAGCTCTGAGATTCTTAACTGGAGAGGGTCAGACCACTGGCCTATCAAGCTAGTTTCTTCTTCTGCCCAGGTTGCTCGCTCTCCTTCCTTCAAATTCCAACTTATGTGGCTTTAGGATCCTACTTTGCAAACTCTTGTTGCAGACTGGTGGAGGAAGGGGAGGCCGACCTTTGACACTACTATGTACACTTTTCCAAGTAGCTACAATTTGTTAAGTTTCAGCTTAAACAACGGAACCGACAGGGTTTCGAGAACATTTTTCACCCCAAATAGTGTTGAATGGCATCACCAGTGAAATCAAAGAGTATGGTTTGTCTGAAGCCTTGCTCAGGGAGGAGGTTTAGAGGAATGGGAGCTCAGGGAAGAAATTTACTAGAAATAGAGAGCCCATATTGATTGGCTTCAAGTGGGTGATAAGAACATGATTTTCTTCTTCAACTCTGTGAAAGCAAGAAGACATGGAAATTCCATTCCTGGTCTAGTCAATGGTAGAGGTGAGTTGTTATTATCCTTGTAGGAGTCTGTAGGGAGTCTTTACGGTATTTCTGATCCCTCTTCAGTGAGGATTATCAGGTTGAATCGGTGGAGGAGAATCAGGTTCTCACTTGCATTCCTTATCTTGTTACTAGGGAGATGAATGAGCAACTTATGGGTCATATTTTGTTGGAAGAACTTGAGAGGATTGTTTTTCACATGAAGAAAGGAAAAGCTCCTAGCCTGAATGGGTTCCCAGTTGAATTCTTTCAAGAGTTCTGGGATATCATCAAACTGGACTTACTGGAAGTAGTCTAGGAGTCCCAGAGGAATAAATAGATGCTTCGGGCTTTGAATGCGACTTTCATTGTGCTAATCCCCAAGTGTGATGGGGTTGACCGGTTAGGCCAGTTCTTCCCTATCTCTCTCTGCAATGTGATTTATAAGATCATCTCTAAGCTGATAGTAGATAGGTTGAAGAAGTTTCTAGGGGATGTTATCTCTGAGGAGTAAAGTAGGTTTGTGGAAGGGTGCCAAATTCTAGATGGTGTGGTCATTGTTAGATAGACCATTCATTCTATGACAACCTCTGAGGAAAAAGCTATGTTTATCAAGCTGGACATGGCTAAGGCTTACGATAGACTTTGTTGGTCCTTCCTCCAGAAGATCCTCAGGGTTTTTGGCTTTGATGAGGAATGGATCAAATGGGTTACGATTTGTGTTACATCCACCTCTTTCTCAGTGTTAATCAATGGTGATCATACTGAGCTGTTTGGTGCTTCTAGGGGTCTTTTCTAGGGGGACCCCCTTTCCCCATACTTATTCATTCTTCTGGCTAAGGGCCTGGGGAGGATGATTAAGCATAATGTGGGTCTGGATAGTACTCAGGGTTGGAGTTGGGGTAATGACTTGTAGCCATAGTCTCATTTGCAGTTTGTTGATGACATGACCCCGATGGGACTTTCTCAGATCAGAGAAGCTACTAATCTGCATAAGGTTTTGAATGTTTATCTAGTAACCTCGGGCTAGTTGATAAATGAGGATAAATCTTCTATCCTTTTCTTCAACACTTATGGAACTTTTCAAAGGAGGATTGCTCTTATCTAGAGATTCCAAATTGGCTCTCTGCACTTGACTTATTTGGGTATTCCTATTTCTCCGGGTAACCCTCCTCGTGAGTCATGGCAGGGTATCTTGGATAAATTTTTCTCAAAGGTTGAATACAGGACTCACATATGGTTATCATTTTCTGGGAGGGTTCAACTGATTTAGTCGGTGGTTCAGGCTCTTTCGATTTATCGATGTATGCTTCAAGTGGCTCCTAAGTGGTTCTTGAAGGGTTTGGACTCTTTGGCAAGGTAATTATTATGGGCAAGCAATCTATCCTCATCCAAATGGAGTCTTGTCAATTGGGACTTGGTGTGTAGCCCAAAGTAGTCGAGGGGGCTTGATTTAAGGCAGGCTATTTTATTCGGGGAGGCTCTCACGGCTAAATTGTACTAGAGGTGGTGTGTCGAGAAAGATCAAGGTTGGGCTAAGATTTTGGCCTACAAATGTATGCAAAGGATCCTCTTTGAGGAGGTTCCAAGATATCCACTTGAGGGAAAAGGCTTAACGATTTGGTATACTCTCAAGAAGGGTTCTTCTCTCATTAAGGAAGGACTCTTTTGGATCTGCAAGGGGGGGAAGAAGTCCTTTTCTAGAATGACTCTTGGGATGGTTACCCCCCCATCCTTGATCAGTTTCCTAATCTTGGGAACCTTAGCCAGAGGTTTTTGGAGGCAGGGTGGTCAAGGGTGAGTGACTTCAAGGCTATTTATAGGTGTGGGTGGCTGGAGTTGTAACAGTGGAAGGATCCTAATGAGTGGCCGGTTGCTGGGATGGAGGAAGAGTGTGCTAAGTTGCATGGAATTCTGGTGAGTAGACATTGTAGTGCCCTCAAGGGTAGGGATGGACTTGCTTGGTCTCTGAATCCTAAGGGCATCTTTACTGTGGCTAGTGGATACCAGGAATTGTTGAACCAAAGATTGGAGGGAAGAGAGGCGCACTGGTGGAAACAAGTGTGGAATATTTTTTCTTGGCCAAAGTGCAACTACTTCGCTTGGCCTTTGGCTTTGAATAGATGCCTAACTTGGGACAATATTTGCAAGTGGGGATTATTGGGGCCTTCTATTTGTGCTTTGTGTGGTAATGGGGAGGAAGATTCCTCATATCTATTCTTCAAATGTCCCTTCTCTATTCTTATTTGGCATTACTGGTGGGGGGTGTGGAAGCACCCTTGTGTTCATGCAGATTCTTTGGTGGAGTTTTGGAGCAGTTTGGGCAGACCTCCTATCTTGTCCTCCTTCGTCCAGATTGTCTGGTATATTGGACCCATTTTTGGCAGATCTGGCTCGAGAGGAACAGGAGGATCTTCCATGAGGTCAGACTATTAGTTCAACAAGTGTGGAATAGAATCATGGTTATGATTCGGGAGATGGTGGAAGCTAAATGTGAGGTGAATTTTCCTTTGGATAGAGATGAGGTAGATATTGTGAGTAGGTTTGGATAGCAGGAGTTGTCTCCCACCTCAGCTTATGTCAGGAGAGGTAGATGTGCTATGAAGAAGGTCCAAAGGGTGGGAAAGTGGAGACCCCCTCAGGATGAGTTTATCAAGATTAACACTGATGTATCCTCCAGGGGTAACCCAAGCCATGCTGGGGTTGGTGGTGTTGGTAGGAATTGTATAGGGGAGGTGGTTTTCTTCTTTTCGATGCATAAAGGGAGGCAATATAATAATTTTATGGAGGGACTTGCTATTCTCTATGCCCTAGAGTGTGCTTGGGAGTTGGGTCGAAGGAAGGTTATCTATGAATCGGATTCACAAATTATTGTTAACTTTTTGATAGAGAAGAAGGTGAGTGGGATTCATTAGCAACTGGTAGGGATTGTTCATCAGATTCTTCAAATTAGTTCTTTAATGGAGCATGTGTCTTTCATCCACATTTCGTGTGAATGGAATAGAGCAGTTGATTGTTTGGCTAAGTGGGCCTCAGAACATGACAGCAATTGGAAAGTTGAAGGTTGGGAGTATCTCTCCTCAGATTACTGTCAGGTCTTGCAGAAGATTTTTGCTGAGGACATGGATAGTTATGATGCTGGTTGATCTTGGGCTAGGTTTGTGGTTCTTTTTTGGGGCTTTGGGGCTCTGGTTCTCCTTGTAATTTTTGTGTCTGATTTTCAATAATGTTTTAACCCCTTTATTTATAAAAAAACCTTTTACTCTACCTTTGAGAAGTTCCACAAGACATTGAAATCTAGTTGACAAGTATAGCCCACTAGATTTTCATTGTAAGTTTTCTTTATTAAGTACTGGCAATGAACCTAGATCTTACATGAAAACACTCTCTTATGAGGAAAGCGAGTCTTGGATGCAGGCCATGTAGGATGACATGATAGATTTGGATAGTTGTGACACCTAGGAACTTGTTAATTTTCCCAAAAGAAGAAATACCATTGGATGCTAGTGGGTATTTAAGAAGAAACTCAAAGTAGATAGTTGGTTTGAGAGGTACAAAGCCAAAATAGTTGCCAAGGGCTACTCTCAGAGAGAGGGAGTTGATTTTAGTGAAACATTCTCTCTTGTTGCTAAGTTAACTTATATCACGGGGGCTTCACTAAATAGGCAATATCATATCATGTGCATTCATATTGGGAGGTTTAATATCATAAAAATGAGGGTGCAATATATTGCCCATCAGTGAAAATAGGGGGGTTTTTAATTTGGTCTATGAAAAAATGCAATATTTTGTGCAAATAGGGGGATTTTAATTTAGGCTATGCATTGGGAGGGGGTGGAAAAAAAGGAGTTTAGGGAAATATTTTTTGAAAATAGGGGGATTCTTTAGTATGCCATGAACACAAGTGATATAACCCAGGTTCACTAAGTGAAGCCCCCACAACTTCTATTAGATTCCTATTATCTATTACTTCTTCTTGTGATTTTGAGATAGAGAAAATGGATGTTAAAATTGATTTCTTGCATGGGGATCTTGAAGAAGAGATTTATACACACAACATGATAGTTTTGTTGAGAAAGGAAAAGAAAATTGTAAGGACCACCATAATATCAAATTAACATAATACACAAATTACACATCATCAAGCATACATTTTAGTGCCACATGTATAAATATACAAGATTGAAGATACAAAATCAAATTTTGACATAAAGATACAATACATAACCCAAATACAAGGTAGAATATAATGAAACATATACCTTTCTAATAGACCACAAGGTTGATTACAATGAATACATAATGAACAAATTGTGATAGCTACCATGATAGGATCTCCTAACATCCATCTCATTTGAACACATTACAAGTGAGATCATTGCTAGAGCATGCTTTCACCCTACCATGAACTAGCTACACTTCCCCAAAATATTTCATGACACAAAAGATACCTATCCTAGCATGAAGAAGACAATTCTCAATGTGATACTAGCAATAGTAATGGAATTGTGTAGTATGATATATCTACATTCTAACTCTAATGTAACAATATCATAAGTGCAAAAGATGTACATAACATACATATGAAGATAGAAGCAACAAACTTTGATTAACTATCTATATTCATTTTGAGATCTTGGTTCCATATCAAACACAAATATTATAAGAGGTAATCATGAATTCATTTCAACAACAAAGAAAAAATTTCACAAATCCTTCTCAAGAATGGAAAACAAGAATGTATCTATAATTAAAATCAAAGAATCGTTGAGTCACATAAGGTACCATGACAAATACATATACACTAATGCATGATTAGTTAGGTTTTGGATCAAATAAATTTTGAGTAAACAAAAGCACAATCTTTGCATATATATCTGATAGTATGCTCGAGTAAGGAATCTAATTGTAACACTAAATCACAATTCAAGGTATACTTTAACTAGTACTAAACTGATAATCATGATATGTGAGTCCAAGTTTTAATCTTAGAAAAATGCCACCTTCAAAGAATTTAAGTTCTTTGGAAGTCAAGCATATTCTAATAAAATATGATAGAAGAATACAACTTTTGACATACCCAATCATATCTAATGTAATTTCTCTTTGGAAAAAGTTAAATAAATACATCTATTCCAAAATCCACTACTTGGTTTATGGCTAAAGAGTCAACTATGAGCATGCCGACAAATGATGGTATCCATCTTCATATAAAATACATTGAAATAATTAAACTATGATACAAATCATTAATAATTGATAAACTTATAAGGCACTAAGAGGGAGGGGTGAATTAGTGCAAGCAAAAACAACAACACAAATCTGATCACCACTTTAAATAACTTAAAGCTTAATAAGCATAAAAGAAATATCACCACATAAGATAACACCCAATACATCAACAACACATCAATACAAAGCTTCTCAGTTTACCGCACAATCAAACTCTCAATATTTGCTCATTATCTCATCATCCATTATAACTCATCACACTTTTTATAAACATGAACTTAGTCAGCTAATAACCTTGGAACAATTTCCTAGGTACAATGAATCTAGACAATCTTACACTTCGTGCTTTACTTGTGTCAGCCACTGACATAACTGACCAAAAGTAAAACATAATCATTACCGATTGAACCGATTTAAGTCATTCTTCTCTACCGATTGACCGTCCTTCAAGATTGACTACTTTGTTTATCAAAACTTGCTCATCCTGTTGAATCTGCCAATGCGGTATAGAATATCCCTGTAAGTACCTATCTCCAACATTCATGTAGAATCACATCACCTAACTCTTCATTGATCACTCATACCGCTTGCTTTCAATACAACTCTATTCTTGTTTACCGGTTGAAGTCCTCTTTCTCGGTTCACTGATACACTGTCCCCTCTACTGGTTATGCTTTACCATTTGGCCTAAAAGACTTAGATGACTATCAAAACATATTTTCCATCAATGAAAACACAAAACAAGTCATCATTAAACTTATTACATTAACACATCATCATCAAGCCAACAATCTCTAACATTCTCCCCCTTTGGCATTGATGGCAACACTTAGGAAATTTTTTGTCTAAGTGTGCAATACAAAAATTGACTCAACTCATGACACATACTCGCCCTTAGAAGTTACAACATTTTACAAGACTTATCTACTACTCCCCATTATAATTACAATAAAATTTTGACTACACTACTACTCCCCTTTTGACAGCAATGGAAAAGGTAAGCAAAAACATGAAAGATAAATACAATTTACATCAAAAATTTGCATTACCATATATAGATGGAAAGAGTGCAAAATGTTTTTACAATGCCATTTTAGAAAATGCATCTCCAAAATGAGACTTTAACTACTTCAAATCATTGTGCCAAGTTTCCAAAAGAGTGTTGGTTATCTCAACATGTGTTATGATCTGAATTGCTAGGTCCTCCATGATGTCAATAGTACTCATCTTAGGTGTAGCAAGGATAGCTTCTATCTCTTTGTAGCCTCTCTGCAAGATTTCAACTTTAGGTATCGACAATGTTTGTAACTCCTGCAGTGACTTAGTCCTTTTGACCTATTCATTCTGATAAGCTTTTAGCTTATGTTGAAGTTCAACAACTGATCTACCAAAAGTTATAGCAGAATCATTTAGGGGGCTAAATGATTCACTTAGAACTTCAAGTTCCTTTTTAGCTTCATGTTTCTTTTTCATTAGATCATCACAAAATAATGAAAACTTTACAACAGTGGAAAGGATTTTACCTCCGGTTTGAAGTGCATCTTTAATATGATCTTTATTAACCATCGAAGAAACTTTGTCTTTATCAATATCATTCATTAACTGCTCTACCCTTTTATTTTTTTATTCCTTTTCCACATTAAAAAATGTTGCATCTTCAAAAAATTTCATCTGTTCACCAACATCAGTAACCAATTGACTCAATTTAGCAATCAATGTAGTAAATCTATCTATGTCTGTCTATGGTAACATACTAGACAAAATCTCAACTGCACATTGTATTGTTTGATCTTCCTTTTGCAATTCCTTCATTCTTTTATTCTTAGCTCTAGATTGCATGGTAGATGCAATCTCCATTAGTTCTGTAGAACTCAATGCATCCATATTAATGGGTCCTTGTATACTTAATGCATCATCATCCTCATCATCATCAATTTTCATCTTAGAAGTAAATGATAGGGGTGTCACTTTAGGTTCTGTTTTTACTAGTTTCAATTCTTCCTCTTCTTTCTTCTCTTCTGTCTTCTCCTCTTCCTTCTCCTTGTCCATTACCAATGGCATATGTGTATCAACTATTTGAGTGATTATCGGTAGTTCTTGTTCATTCAACTATTCATTTTCTTTCCCTAGTTCCTGTTCCTGTTCTTGTTGTTCAGTCATTTGAACATCTTTATTCTGCATATTTTCAGTTTGTTCTTTATTTTCTTCCTCAATACCGGTTATCTTGACTTTTGTATCATCATCTGGAATTATAACTATTTCAGTTTGTACATTTATTGGTTCTATCTTTTCTTCTTCATCTACCGGTTGGTTTCCCATAACAATCTCATTAGGTGTAAAGTCACTGATATCAAAATTGTCCAGAAGATCTTCTACTTTGAGATTTACCAGTTTCTCTTCTTCTTCAGGTATTGAATGCAATAATTTCTTCAAAATCTACTTAGTTTCCATATGAACTGATTAGGTCTCACCAATTAACAATCTTGTAAACCTTTTCTTAGATCTAAAAGATGATTTAGCCTTTGCAAGAATTTCATCTATCTCCTCCTTTGTGGCTTCAGGTTGCAAGTTTTTCAGAATAAATTCAATAAGTTCTCTATCCTATTTTATGGCTGCCTGCCATCTAACATCAATCTTATTATACAAAGAATTTGGAATCTTCCCTTGCAATTCAATTAGAGCTTTACTATATTTATTCATCATAAAAACAACTACATCCTCTATCTACCTTTGTTCATTCTCACCAAAATTATCATACAATTTGTTCAATCCCTTAAGAATACCATATTCCTTGATACTTATTAACAAATTTTCAAAAGGTGTAGGTTTAGTTACCGATTTATTGACGAATTTGATAGTAGATGCTCTGACAACCTTTGACTATTTTCCACTATCTCTTTGAGCTTTCTTCTCACCTTCTGATTTAGTTTCTTCTTTATCAAAAACTTTGAGTTTATTTGCTTGTTTGTTTTTCCTCTTCCTGTAGTTACTAGTGCTTTAGGTGTAGGGGGCTCAATGAATTTAACTTTTCTCTTGAATTGTATCTTGGAAGGCTTCTCCTTCTTTGCTTTAGTAGGTTTCTCTTTCTTAACTTCTCCACTTCTTGTCTTCATACCAATGCTGGTACTGGTTGGGGCACTAGATGCTCCTGCTTGTTTAGCTTCATATTTTGTTCTTGCCTCTACAATTACTTCCTTAGTAAATCCTTGTTGTACTACAAATTCCTCCACTTCTTTTCTTACCTTTCCATCTATCACCAGTTTGTTCAACTCAAAGTGTACTTGTAGAGATTTCTCTTTATAGGTTCCAAACCTCTCGGTAGTAGTATCTACCAGTTGTGCTAGCAAGTGTTCTGCATATGCCACTAAAAGATCTGCTTCGACTTCATATCCCATAGGCATCACCCAAGTTGTCCTGGGATTAGCCGCCTCCATTAAACATGTGTCAGTATCTACCATGAAACAAATTTTGTCCTCATATCTTCTCACAATGCTCTTCGATATTCTTTCTCTTGCATGCATATTCTTCTGAAAATATTTAAAATATCCCCATGGAATCTTGTTAAAATCATTTCTCAACATCCTAATGTTGTTCTTCATCTTTAATAATGTCGATGTGTCCTTAGACCATTGAACATCACCGATACTAGGAAAGAAATTGTAAAAATAGAAGAACAATCCAATAATCAGTTGTCCAAATTTAAACTTAAGTCTTTTGTCTTTCTTGATGGATTCAAGATTGTGCACCAACTGACTTCTCAATGCCTCAGATAAATCATAATCAACATTTTCTTTGATCATCTAGTAAGCAGTATGGATGGCTATAGTAGGGATGTTGTTCATCCTACTAGAATGATATACCCAGTATCCGATGACCATTGAAGAAAATTTTACTGTCAGATCATCAATCTCATTAACAGTCATCGCCCTTCCATCCCATCGTGACTTGGTCAACTTGGCAATATCATCCTTAGGAACTAATCTCAGTATTGGAACTTCACCTGTGGAACACAATCCAGTTATTGCATGAATTGCTTCTTTGGTGATCTTATATGGTCGATCAAGCCATATAAACTGGTTATGCACACAACTCAAAACATATCTTACATGATCATCTTCAAAATCATCAATATAATTTAGTGCATGGTGAAAACCTTTATCGGTAACCCTCCTATATTATTCTTTCAATAATCCATTCTTGTTACACAATAGCCTATACTGATCAAATATTACAAATATTCCAAGATCTTCAACTTACTATGAATATATGATCTAAAATCCTCTACATGCAAAACTCCATATGGGACTCTAGATAGGGCTCCGACAGGATCATTTTTAATGGATTTAAAAGGGTTCTTTTTAAACTCTAGATGAGGCCTGACTATAACATCTACCAAATGTGGTGTATCCATCTTCAAAGATTCAGACTTAGAAACAGATAACAGGGTTTCGACACTGAATAATGCACTTACACCGATTACCGATCGTAGATCACTCCAAATCTTCTGTCAATCTGATCAAATGCTTCTCACACAAGCTCTTCTCTTCTCTTTTCGCTCTCTAAGTGCTCTCAATAATGCAAAGTGACAAATGATATTCAAAATTCCTTTTATTTTCTCATTACCTATGCATTAAATGCTATTCTTGGTTGTATAAACAAACAAACCCTAAAACACCATTCAATATACTACCCGTTCTAAAAATGTATCAATCTTATCAGTTACAATTCAAAATCACTACATAATATCATAATGCATCAAAATATGTAGATTTGACTCACCGCACATCATCTAGGGGCTTTCTAAAAATAAACTCCCCCTAAGCTTTATAGATAGTTTAGTTAACTGGTGAAGAGTTCTCCACACTAGGTGAAGAATTTGATTCTTCTGATGGTTTCTCATCGGTCTTCTTTCTCTAGATTTTGTTCATTTCAGCTCTGGTCTCCTCCATATCAATTTTCTTCTTCCCTTTCCGATCACCAGATGGATTTACCGGTTGATTCATCTTTGCTCCACAAAACCTAGCAATGTGTCCTAGTTGATGACAGTTATAACAAGCCATACTAGATGCTCTCCAAGGTCCTACATTGCCTCTACTAGTCCTTTCTCAATTCATAGCAACATGTCCAAAATTATGACAGATTGTACAAATCACATTCATTCTCTTTTCCATCTCATAGGGGCTAGACCGGTTAGCATAGGGTCTCTGCCAATTTGTATTTCTCCGACCAAGATCTCTGATTCATGTGAGGTGTCAGATTATTAGCTCCATACCAGCATTCAACAACTCTATGACCATACATGTTGCAAGTGTAACAATATCCATTAAAGGTTCTTGGCCATATGATGGAATTGATTATGTATTGCACTAATATTTTGTCATTAATGTCAACACTTGCTATTATGGTTGTTTACCGACTTATGGTAGGTGGATTGGATTGGGAAGATAATCAGTTGATTGCCACCGTTATGATCTGGATGATGGAATATGTTTGTATGGATGGTTCATATGCTTCTGAAGTATGTTTTAGTCAGTTGGTATTGACTTGATGATCAGATTCTATATTATGTTCTAGTAAGCTTGCTTTATTGGTTCGGTAAGGGTTTCACTGCCAAAGCTTTATTGAAGATCTTTGATGTAATGCATAAGTGGTGTTGGTGCAGCTTTTAGAAGGGATTCAAGATGCTGATGGTGATTATGTTTGTGCCTCGTCTGATTGGTGCAATTGCTTTAGCATGTGTGGATCTAATTTAGGTCTAGTGCTATCTAGGTTATGGACCGGTTTGCATGAAACGTGCTGGTGGATCCTCAGATGCGCTTCTAGGATTTTTTATTGATTGGATGTTGCTTGTTTGGCCTTAGGCTGATATGTGTTATGATTTTGTTTCAGGATTATGTAATGGATCTATTGTATTATCATTTGTGTGGCCGACCTAATTGGTTAGGTCCCGGGTTGGTATAAATGTATGTAAGATCTTATTGTAGATCATGTAGGATGGGCAAGGAGTGAATAATGTACTAACCATTTGTGTAGAGGATTTGGTCGATCATAGGTGATTGAGTTGGGACTATGTAAGAGGTTTTAGACCTCTGTTATTGAGATTAACCAAAACTATAATCTGGCATGTTTGATGCTATCACCGACAGTTCTTCTTTTTGGATTGGAGTCCAAACATCTTGAGGTGGTTGACATCTCTGTAGTCAGCAAGAATCCATTGTGATGAGTAGTGTGCTCTAGGTAGTGTACCTTCCTACATGTCCATGCCCCTATTGTAATCATATACTTGCTGCAAAAGTATCATCTGATTGTGGGTAGGCTTCCCACCATGGTTTTTCCCTTTACCGAGTTTTCCACATACAAATCATGGTGTTATGTATTGTGGTTGCATGGTATTGTTTCTCTGGTTTTCATTTATGCTGTAATGCTTAATCAGTTATACTGGTATAAAACCAAGTTCTTTAATTCACATAATCTGTTAACAACTGATTCACCCCCCCTCTCAATTGTTCACTGGTTATCCTAACAATTGGTATCAGAGCCTGATCCTCTTTTTGTAGAAAATTAACCGCTTGAGGAAGATTATATGTCAACTAATAGTTCAACTCATGTTTTTTGGAAGGACAACCCTAGGCTTGATGGAACAAACTATGGAGTATGGAAGATTCAAATGGAGACTCATTTAAGATGCATTGGAAAGGAAATTTGGGAAATAACTTAGAATGGTTACACTCCTCAGAATCCGACATCTGGCCTTCCTGCACTGACTGACTTGGATAAGAACATTTAGAATGATTGCAGAGCTAGAGAAGCCCTCTTAAGTGCCTTATCAGATCAACAAAACATGGGACTATCAGACAAATCATTGGAAAAAGCTACGTGGGACAAGTTGGAGACTCTGAATGAAGGTGATCTTATTGTTAAAATTGCAAAACTTGAATGTTACTGGGTAAGATATGAAATCTTGAAGATGGAAGAATATGAAAGAATTTCTCCATTCATGGAAAGGGTTATTGAAATTGTATCGGGAATTCAGTGTTGTGGTGGATCTCTAAGTGAGGAAGAGTTTGTTTCAAAATTATTAAGGGTTTTTCCACCGGCATATAAGATGAAGGTAACTACAATTAATGAGCTAAGAACCATTCCTAATTCTTCTATCAATAGAGATACTCTTGTTGGGAAGATATCTACTTTTGATCTTGAAGAATTTGGTTCTCCTGGAGCTACAAAGGTTGATACTACATTTAAGGCATCTACATCATCAACCAGCAAGCAAGATTGGAAAGTTTTGTATGCAAAGGAATTGAAACCAACTTGAAGCCCTATTTTCTAGAAGGATACCTAGAGGTCTGCTAGGAAGTAAGTATGAAGGAAAATCTCCTTTCAAATGTTTTGCATGTAATAAGATAGGTCATTTTGCATCTAGATATCTTGAAAGGAATTCAAAATTGGAAGAAAGAGGAAGAAGATCTCTTAAGCCTAACCCTGAAAATCAGATCAAGAATAAGTACATGAAATACAAAAACAAATCATGCTACTATGCTGATGAGGAAGGAGTAACTGATGACTCAGAAGAAGAACTGACAAGAGATTCAGCTAGTGGATCCGGCAATGGAAAATACTAGGTATTTTATACTATGAAGGAAGATGATCTAGAACCATTTATCAAAAATGAGGAAAAGGCCCTTGCAGCAAAAGTTGAAGACACAAATGAATGGGTAATATACAATGGATGTTCTCATTATATGACAAGTGACAAAGGAAAGTTTCTAACCTTGCAAGAATTTGATGGTGGTCAAGTCAGATTTGGTAATAACAAGGCATGCATGATCAAAGGAAGAGGAACCATTTCATTGGATGGTAAGCATAACATTGATAATGTCTATTACATTGAAGGTCTGAAGCATAATCTTTGAGTGTAGGACAATTGGTAGAAAGAGGATTTCAATTACAATTCAAGGATGGAAAGTGCAAAATCATTAGCAAATCAGGTTTGGAGATCGCAACTGATACACAGACAAAAGATAACATCTTTCACTTGACCTCCCATGAAAAGACATGTTTGATTGCACATATTGATGAAAGTTAGCTATGGAATAAGAGGTTGTGTCATGTCAATTTTGATTGCATTGTAAAGATCAGTTCAACTAAGGCAGTTTGATATTTACCTAGGATTGTGAAGCCTCATAATCCAATATGTAAAGAATGTCAAATGGGTAAGCAAATAAGAAATTCTTCGAAGAGCATACCTAATAAATCTAATGATGTTCTTGATTTGATTCATACTAACCTATGTGGTCCTGCTAATACAAGAAGCTTTCAAGGTGATAGATATTTTATGTTAATCATTGATGACTATTTTAGAATGACGTGGGTTGCTTTTCTAAGGGAGAAATTTGAAGCCTTTGAGAAATTCAAGATATTTAAAGCTATGGTTGAGACAGAGAAAGAAATGAAAATCAAGTATCTAAGATCAGATCAAGGTGGTGAATTCACATCCACTGAGTTCAATAACTATTGTGAGAAAAATGGCATTAGGAGACAGTTATCTACACCCTGAACACCTCAGCAGAATGGCATTGTGGAAAGAAGAACATATCCATTTTGGATGCAGCCAGAAGCATGATGATGGAAGCTAATTTGGCTCATATCTATTGGAGAGAAGTAGTAAGTACAATAGTTTATACATTCAACATAGTTCATATCAAAGGAGATACTAGTAAGACAACTTATGAATTATGGTTTGGTCATTCTCTTACTCTTAAATATTTTAGAATCTTTAGAAGTAAGTGTTATATCAAAAGAGATGATTCCATTGGAAAGTTTGACACTAGATGTGATGAAGGAATATTTCTTGGTTATTCAACTAAAAGCAAAGCATATAGATCTTATAACAAAAGATTGCAGATAATTATGGAGAAAGCTAATGTGATAGTGGATAAGCAGTACAAAGATTAAGCTAAATCTTATGACAATGAACCAGCAGTGGAAATGATTATAACTGAACTAATAGTGCCTGTATTGGAAGAAAATACTAAACTAGTTACCTCGACATCATCAGAAAACTCAACTGTAACTGAAGAGCAACACTAGAATCTGAAAATTAAAAAACACCAAGGTATGTAAGGCTAGATCATTCTAAAAATCAGATCATTGGAGACAAAAACATGGGAGTCATGACAAGGAGAAGATTGGTGAATCAAGAGGTATGTTTCATTTCTCAGATTGAAATGACATCAGTAGTTGAAGCTTGTAAAAATGAATGCTGGATGAAAGCTATGGAAGATGAATTAGAACAGATAGAAAAGAACAATACTTGGACTATAGTTCCTTGACCTAAAAATAAGAATGTTATTGGAACTAAATGGGTTTTTAGAAACAAAATGAATGAGGATGGACAAGTTGTAAGAAACAAGGCTAGATTGGTTTGCAAAGGATATTCTCAGAAGGAAGGAATTGATTATGGTAAAACTTTTGCACTGGTAGCTAGAATTGAAGCTATTAGACTATTTCTTGCTTATGCAACCTATAATAATTACAAGGTCTATCAGATGGATGTTAAGTGTGCATTTCTAAATGGAGAAATTAAAGAAGAAGTCTTTATTGAGTAGCTAGATGGATTCTTACTAACAGATGAAAAAATATGGTTTGCAGATTAAGGAAAGCCCTATATGGATTAAAATAGGCTCCTAGAGCTTGGTATGCAAGGTTGGATAAGTATCTTTTGAAGCTTTATTTAATAAAAGGTAATGCTGACAGTAACCTAATATATAAGATCACTAATGATGATATTCTAATTATTGAAGTATTTGTTGATGATATCATTTTTGGAGGTGAAGAAAAATTGTGCATGGAATTTTCTGATAATATGCAAAGTGAATTTGAAATGTCTATGACTGAAGAAATAAGATTTTTTCTAGGTTTGTAGATTACTCAGACTAACAAAGGTATCTTTATTTGTCAAACTAAGTATCTAAGGGAATTGTTGAAGAAATTTGGTATGGAAAATTCTAAACCAGTTAGTACTCCTATGGTTACAAGTGAAAAATTGTCAATTAAGGATGTATCCCCTTCAGTAAATTCAGATGATATAAATCCATGATTGGTGGTTTGCTATATTTAACTCAGACTAGACTGGATATAATGAATGCAATTAGTATTGTATCAAGATTTCAAAGTAATCAAAGAGAAAATCATAAAAGTGCAATAAAAAGGATATTCTGGTATTTGCAAGGAACAACTGAATATGGTTTATGGTACCCTAAAAGATGATGAATTTACTTTATGTGCATATATAGATGCAGACTGGGCAGGTGATGTTGATGATCGAAAGAGAACATCTGGTGGAGTTTTCTTCCTTGGGAAGAAGTTGGTTTCATGGATCAGCAAGAAGCAGCCATGCATTTCTTTATCTACTGCGGAAGCTGAATACGTTGCAACCGCAACCAATTGTACTCAAGTTCTATGGATGAAGCAGATGTTGAAGGATATACAAGTGAGTTGTAATGATCCGGTAGTTATCCATTGTGATAACTCTACAACTATTGACATATAAAAGAATTTGGTATTTCACTCCAAGACTAAGCACATCTCAATCAAGTATAAATTTTTGAAGGAAAAGGTGGAAGCAAAAGAAGTCAAATTGGTTTATGTGAACACTAAAGGGTAGATAGAAGACATCATCACTAAACCTTTGTCTCGAGAATCATTTGAGTATTTGAGAGACAGATTGGGGGTTTCTACCCCTCCGATAGAGACTTAATTGATGCAGTTGTGCATCGGTCCGATATGCATTATCAGAGCTATCTTTTTCTTCGGATAAATGAAACAGTGCTACTACTCAAGGGGAGTAGTACGTCTTGAGTTTTAGAGTTATTTATTCTATTTGATTCTTTGGCATTGCTATCAAAGGGGGAGGAATATATGTGAAAAACCATTGTTATTTATTGATTGCAATCTTTAGGGGGAGTTTGGTGGTATTTGGTCTTTTTGATTCAGTTTTGGTTTAGAGCTTCATTACTATATCATTTCATGGGAGATTGTTGGCGGTCTTCCATTGGGGGAGATTTGTTTGGCATTTTCTTAGCACTTAGATGTTTTTCACATCTAGTGTTGCCATCAATGCCAAAGGGGGAGATTGTTGGCCGTATGATGAAATTGATTATGTGTTGCACTGATGTTTTGTCATTGATGTCAAAACTTGCTATTATGGTTGTTTACTAGCTTCCGGTAGGTGGATTGGATTGGGAAGATAATTAGTTGATTGCCACCGATATGATCTGGATGATGGAATATATTTGTATGGATGGTTTATATGCTTCTGAAGTATGTTTTAGTCAGTTGGTATTGACTTGATGATCGGATGCTATATTATGTTCTAGTAAGCTTTCTTTATTGGTTTGGTAAGGGTTTCACCGACAGAGCTTTATTGAAGATATTTGATGTAATGCATAAGTGGTGTTGGTGTAGATTCTAGAAGGGATTCAAGATACAAATGGTGATTCTGTTCGTGCCTCATTTGATTGGTGTCATTTCTTTGGCATGTGTGGATCTAATTTAGGTCAGGTGCTATCTAGGTTATGGACCAGTTTGCATGAAACATGTTGGTGGATCCTCAGATGTGCTTTCGGGATGTTTCATTGATTGGATGTTGTTTGTTTGGCCTTAGGATGGCATGTGTTATGATTTTATTTCAGTATTATGTAATGGATCTATTGTATTATCATTTTTGTGGTCGACCTTATTGGTTAGGTCCCGAGTTGGTATAAATGTATGTAAGATCTCATTGTAGATCATGTATGATGGGAAAGGAGCGAATAATATAATAATCATTTGTGGAGAGTATTTGGTTAATCATAGGTGATTGAGTTGGGTTTATGTAAGAGGTTTTAGACCTCCAGTATTGAGCTTAACTGGAACTGTAATCTAGCATGTTTGATGCTATCATCGATAGTTCTTCTTTTTGTATTGTAGTCCAAACATCTTGAGGTGGTTGACATCTTTGTAGTCAGTGAGACTCCATTGTGATGATCAGTGCACTCTAGGCAGTGTGCCTTCCTGCATGTGTAGGCCCCTATTATAATCATATACTTGCTGCAGAAGTATCATCTGACTGTGGTTAGGCTTCCCATCATGGTTTTTCCCTTTACTGAGTTTTCCACATACAGATCATGGTGTTATGTATTATGGTTGCATGGTATTGATTCTTTGGTTTTCATTTGTGCTTTAATGCTTAATAAGTTATACCGGTATAAGGTTTTAAGTTCTTTAATTCACATAATTTGTTAACAACTGATTCACCCCCCCCTTTGAGTTGTTCACTGGTTATCCTAATAGGTTCTAGGCACATATCCTTGACATGCATTAGGTTTATAACCATTAACAACATTAGATCTGCTTCTATAAACATTAGCAATATGTCTTGTCTTATGACAATTGAAACATATAGGTTTATAGGGTTTCTTACTGGTGGTTTTTTGGATCTTAAGTGTAGATTTACCTTCTTGCATGTTGTCCTTAGTACCAAAATACTCACCTTTCTCAAATACAATATAACCCAAGCCTTATGTCTCATCTTTCATCCTCTGTGATTGAATTTGTTCATCAAGAGTATTAGTACTTTTGTTAAACTTTGCAAGTGTTTCATTAGCATCAACAAGTTCTTTGGTTAGATCTTCATTCTTCTTCATAAGAGTCTCTCTAAGAGACATTACCATGTCTAGGTCAAATTTAACTTCTTCTTTTTCTTCCTTTTCCTCCTGAAGGTAAGCAGTCAGGGTTCCAACCTCTTGATTCAACTTGAAGATTTCATGCTCCTTTTCTCCGATTCTGTCTTCAGCAGTCCTCCTTTCTTCTAGTTCTTGACTCATTCTATTTGTTAGGGATTCTATCTCTCTCCTTAGGTTTTCCTTCTCATCATTCAATTTTTCAAATTCATTAACCAATGCATCCATGTTTTTTTCCTTAGATGAGATACTTTCATTGAGTTCATACAATTGTTCAGCTAGCTCTCTCATCTTTGCCAATGAATCTTTGCACTTTACCCTTAATTCACCTAGGGCTTCTTCATATTTTATAAGTCGGTTGGGCAAATCTATATAACTCATTCCTTCCCCCATGTTAGCCTTAGGGATCCTTCCAAGGTGGTTAATCCTTAAGGTAATTAGGCTCTGATACCAATTGATAAACTTATAAGGCATTGAGAGAGAGGGGGGGGGGTGAATTAGTGGCAAGCAAAAAAAACAACAAAAATCTAATCACCACTTTAAATAACTTAAAGCTTATTAAGCACAAAAGAAATATCACCACATAAGCTAACACCCAATACATCAACAACACATCAATACAGAGCTTCTCAATTTACCACACAATCAAACTCTTAATATTCGATCATGATATCATCATCCATCTCATAACTCATCACACTTTTTATAAACATCAACTTAGTCGGATAATAACCTTGGAACATTTTCCTAGGTTCAATGAATCTAGACAATCTTACAGTTCACTCTTTACTTATGTCGGCCATCAACATAACAAACGAAAAGTAAAACATAATCATTATCGATTTAAGTCATTTTGCTCTACCGGTTGACTATTGTTCAAGATTGACTGCTCTGTTTATCAAAAATTGCTCATCCTATTGAATCTACCAATGCGGTGTTGAATATACCTGCAAGTACCTGTCTCTAATATTCCTGTAGAACCACATTATCTAAATCTTCATTGATCCCTCATACCGGTTGCTTTGAATACAACTTTTCTCCTATTTACCAATTGAAGTCCCATTTTCCAGTTCACTGATAAACTGTCTCCTCTACCGGTTATGCTTTACTAGTTGGCCTAAAAGACTTAGATGACTATCAAAACATAGTTGCCATCAATGACAACACAAAACAAGTCATAATTCAACTTATTACATCAAAACATCATCATCAAGCCAACAATCTGTAACAATAATGATATTTTTTCTAAATCTTAAAAGATAATTCATTCTTTACCTTTCTATAATATTAAACGATTTATTTAAAAAAATACTTTCTAACTTTGAGTAAACCTTTCCCCTTATAAGGATTTTTAGATTCTGTGGTCCTTCAAATGACTTCAAAGATAGATACAACTACACTTTCATATAATCAAAAGTAACTCTTATTGATATAATATTAATTTTGAAATAAATAAACATTAATTTCATTATTTATTCTATCACTTAATTATCATCTTGCGATAGAAGTGAAATACTTAAATCAAAGGGTCTAACTTAGTAATAGATTCCCATATGGTTTATCCAAAGATTATCTTATTGCTCCACCATCATGAGGGTCATTCTATGCCTAGTAATATCTCATAAGGTCATAGAGGAATAAAACTTCATAAATTACTAACAATACTATAATGCCTACGACTTATGTAGAGTAAGAACACATGCATCGGATTTGACCTTGCTATATTAAAATAATATATGCTCAGGAACATTAAAGGCTGTTATAAGGTACCTAACAGTATAATAATGTCGTATGCAAGTGTACTTTTGTCTAAAATTTCAAATTCCTTGTTTAATGCCACAACATTTCAATTGCATACACATGGGTAGGTTTATAATAGATAACAAATATAGATCACTAGAATATCACATTAACATATAATCCATTAATATAGTCATCATATTTATAATTGTTAGTTATGATATAAGTCATGAATACGATATATAAAAAGAAAGAAATGAATGACGATAAAAATAAAAGGTATGAACTTATGTATGTGAGTTAAGTAAATATATATGGCAATTTGGCATGTGAAAATAGCCGAAAGGCTATTTAAAGAACTCTTACAAACTAAGTGAATGCTTTAGAAATAGTAAAATTAGAGAGAGAGAGAGATGACTCAAATTAAATTCCAAATTAAACCTACTAACAAGATTCCCAAAGGTAAGTGAATACTTATGAAAAGAGTCGATTCAAGAACATAGACCAATTGTAATTTACCTAAAAGAGTAAGGGCCTGCTAAGAATGAAGTGAAAATCATTGTAAGATCATAATTCTACCAATGTCAAATGGGATCTTTGGAAAAGGTGTCGACATGCATCAAAGCATAAAGAAAGTAATTTTTTGTCAAATATTATTGTCAAAAATTCTTTTCAAAACACAAGAAAGGTACATGAAGTGTTAGTCAGGGTGCCTCAAGAAATGTCATTTCATTGGATGCAATGAGTGAAAGTATTGCAAAAATGGGTTTTTCTGAAAAAGCTTTGGAAACTCTCAAACAATTGCAACATTCCTTCATATCTATGCCCAATTGAGAGTTTACTGATAGAAAAAGATGAGGTAATTAATTGTATCAACATTCCTAAGAATATAATTAGCTAAGTATGAATTTCAGGTCGATAGAATTGCCTAGATAAAATAATTAGATTGCAATTCTTTGCACAAGCAATATCTGTTCCAAAGCAGTTGGTGTAGAAGCAACTAGCCATGGAGATGTGTCATGAGTTGAAATTGCATTTGTCCTTATTTTTAATGTTTTATTAATGATTTGTAAATTCTTAAGGGCCATTGGTATCCAAATGATTCACTTTGTAAGGTTTGATGAGCCAATTTGTTCCAAGAGATCTAAAAGGTCCTGATATGGTCAACTGTGGTCAAAGGGTGAAGAAAATCCAAAAAAGGTTTGAAATGTTTTAATTTGTAAAATTTAATCCATTATAACATGTTAGGAGTTTCCATGAAGGCTAGGGTCAAGTGTAGTGGTAATTTGTCAAAAAATGTCAAAAACTGCAAAGTTGCAACATTGGGAAAAAAGTGCAAAAAAAGTGTAAGAATGCAATCCATCGGTCATGAGGTGGTTAGAGAAGTTAGAAGGACATGAAATTAGTTTTTAATGGTTTATGAAACCATGTTTGGTCGAGATCAAAGGGGTTGAGCAGTTTGGAGGGGAGTTGACAAAGGTTATCCATCAAACCCTCAAACTGTCATATAAGGTTGTAAGGAATCTGTGACTATCACAGAGCCATGGAGACTCACATTTGATGTAATTTTGATATGTAGAGGTGTTTTAATGATATATTAATAAATATATTTCACATGAATACTTTCTTATGCATTTTTGTGGAGTATTTGGCAAGATATGATTGTTTTTCCAAAAACTGTCAAAACCTTGCAAAGGGTTACCCGTTTTGGTAAAACCCTCATAACTTGTGTTTTAACCATTGGATCTGGCTATAAATTTGAGAAATTTTCTGCAACAAGGCAATATAAAGTTTGATTGGAGTGAATGGTGTCATGATCAATATTTCAAAAGTTATTAATGACTGTTTGTTACAGTTCATGGTAAAAATAAGATTGGTTAAGGCAGGATCAGTCCTGTTGCAGCATTTGGTATGGAAATGTGAGGAATCATAATGATGAAATCTTATATGCCTTGGAAAGGTATCTGAATCCTCTTTCTAGTGCTTTTTGTCTAACTTAATTTGGTTACTAATTGAATAATTTGTGATTGTTTTTGTAAACACTGGTTTTTAATTATGAAACCCTAAACTAGGGTATTCCATGGCAATAAAGAATTTGTTCTCTCATGTTGTGGTGAATGTTATGATCTGAAATATTGAATTAAGGTTTATAGGGATGTAATACAACCTTTGAAAGTTTTTTGGGGTTGATTGGTGGTATATGGTGGAAGTACTTGGTAGACAGTCCTTTAAATTCCGTGCTTATGTTCAAAGGAGTTGTTGTCTCTTGAAGTTTGTGATTAGTTATGCCTTAAGTCTAATTTTGTTTCAACAAAGATTTCTATAAGATGTGGAAGGTACTCAAGGTTTTAGGAAGGATATGTTGGGTGATTATAAGGTGTGTAGAATTTTTTATTGTTGGTGATTGTGAATGAGAAGACCCCTATTCCTCAAAGGGTAAGGTTATTGTATCAAGATACCTTTGCGGTTCTTGTATAAAGATTATGTTGTGATTTCCTTGTAGAATGGATGAATTCCATTTGTATTGTCACTTAATGATTAGATTGTAAGTTTTGGAGTTGAGAAGAGTGGTTAATCTTTTTAAATACCTATTGAGTCAAGTTGAAGTTCTTGAATTTGGTTTTGGGTTAGCATACCCTTGAGTGTTTTGTTGTTTGTATTGGATTCTCTGCATAAAATTGGTATCAAAGCTAAAACATCCAAGATTTGTGTTGTTATTTTTTGATTTAGTTGTACGTGCTTGTTCCATCTAAACTGGAAGATGAAGGTTTCTGAGAAGTTGTGTGTTGGTAGAAAAGCTGAGGTTTGCCATTACCATCCTCCAATGGAGATTAAGCTGGGTAGAGGGTGCAAGGCAAAGAGAGAGTGAGGCAGTTGGTTTGGTGAAGCAGTGAGAGATATGGACATCTGAATGGTAAAGCACTTGAAGTTGCAACCATTGAAGTACTCCATTGATGGGAGTAAATGAGGACGAAAGTTTGCAAGGACAGTCCCATGTCCTTTTGAAATTGAATCTGATGACAAGAGAAAGAGGAATTGAAAGTGGAAGAGTTAAAGACAATGATGACACCAAGACAATAAAAGAACAGAGTTTTCAGAGAGAGGATCACTCTAAGAGAAATATTTATCATAGGTTGTTGTTCTATGTTTCCAAGGGACTTGGAAAATTTTCTAGGCCGGTTGTATGGTACAGGAGCACCTAGCCATGGATATGTATCATGAGGTCAAATTGCATTTTTCTTTATTTGTATTGTTTTATTAATTATTTGTAAGGTCTTAAGGACCATTGGTATCCAAATGATTCACTTTTTAAGGCTTGATGACTCGATTTGTTCTAAGAGACCTAAAAGGTCTTGATAAGGCGAATTGTGGTCAAAGAGTGAAGAACATCAAAATAAGGTTTGAAATATTGTAATTTGTAAAATTTAATCCATTATAACATGTTAGGGTTGTCCATGAAGGCTAGGTTCAAGTGTAGTAGTAATTTGTAAATGTTTTTCAAAAATTGCAAAGTTACAACATTGCAAAAAAGTGCAAAAAAAGTGTAAGAATGCAATCCATCAGTCATGAGGTGGTTAGAGAAGTTAGAAGGAGTTTAAATTAGTTTTTTATGTCTTATAAAACCATTTTTGGTCGAGATCAGGGCGGTTGAGCATTTTGGAGGGGATTTGACAAAGGTTTTAAGGAATCTGTGACTATAATGGAGACATCGAGGCTCACATTTGATGTAGTTTTGATATGTAGATGTGTTTTAATGATAGATTAATGTAATATATTTTAGATGAATCCTTTCTTATGCATTTTTGTGGAGTATTTGGCAATATATGATTGTTTTTCCAAAAACTGTCAAAACCCTGCCAAGGGTTACCTATTTTTGTAAAACCCTCATAACTTTTGTTTTAACTATTGGATCTTGCTATAAATTTGAGATAAGTTCTTTAACCAAGCATTCTAAAGTTTGACTAGAGCAAATGACATCATGAACGATGATAAAAATAAAATGCATGGAATTATGTATGTGAGTTGAGTAAATATATATGACAATGTGCCATGCGAAAATAAATGAAAGGCTATATAAAGAACTCTTAAAAACTAAGTAAATGTTTTAGAAATAGGAAAATTAGAGAGAGAGAGAGAGAGAGAGAGAGAGAGAGAGAGAGAGAGAGAGAGAGAGAGAGAGAGAGAGAGAGATGAATCAAATTAAATGACAAATTATACCTCCTAACAAGATTCCTAAAGGTAAGTGAATACTTATGAAAAGAGTCGATTCAAGAACACAAACCAATCGTAATTTACCTAAAAGAGTAAGGGCTTGCTATGAAGGGAGTGAAAATAATTGTAAGATCATAATTCTATCAATGTTAAATGGGATCTTTGGAAAAGGTGTCGAAACACATCAAAGCATAAAGAAGGTGAATTTTTGTCAAATATTATTGTAAAAAATTCTTTGTAAAACACAAGAAAGGTACATGAAGTGTTAGATAGGGTGCCTCAAGAAACTTTGTTTCATTGGATGCAATGAGTGAAAGTATTGTAGAAATGGGTTTTTTCTGAAAAAGCTTTGGAAACTCTCAAATAATTGCAATATTTCATCATATCTATTCCCAATTGAGATTTTAATGATATAAAAAAGGTGAGGCAATTAATTGTATCAACATGCCTAAGAATAGAATTAGATAAGTATGAATTTCAAGTCGATAGCATTGCCTAGATAAAATAATTAGCTTACAGTTCTTTGCACAGGCAATATCTGCTCCAAAATAGTTGGTGCAGAAGCACCTAGCCATGGAGATATATCATGAGGTCAAAATGAATTTTTACTTATTTGTAATGTTTTATTAATGATTTGTAAAGTCTCAAGGATAATTGGTATCCAAATGGTTCACTTTGTAAGGCTTGATGAGCCAATTTGTTCCAAGAGACCTAAAAGGTCCTGATAGGGTCAACTATGGTCAAAGGGTGAAGAACATCCAAAAAAGGTTTTAAATATTGTAATTTGGAAAATTAATCCATTATAACATGTTAGGGTTGTCCATGAAGGCTAGGATCGAGTGTAGTGGTAATTTGTCAAAAATTGTAAAAAATTGCAAAGTTGCAACATTGCCAAAAAGTGCCAAAAAGGTGTAAGAATGCAATCCATTGTTCATGAGGTGGTTAGAGAAGTTAGAAGGAGTTGAAATTATTTTTTAATGGTTTATAAAACCATTTTTGGTTGATATCAAGAGGCTTGAGCAGTTTGGAGGGGATTTGACAAAGGTTATCCATCAAACCCTCAAACTGTCTTTTAAGGTTTTAAGGAATCCGTGACTATCACCACGGAGCCATGGAGGCTCACATTTGATGTAATTTTGATATGTCGATGTGTTTTAATGATATATTAATGAAATATATTTCAGATGAATCATTTATTATGCATTTTTGTGGAGTATTTGGCAAGATATGATTGTTTTTCCAAAAATTGTCAAAACCCTGCCAAGGGTTACCTATTTCAGTAAAACCCTCATAATTTTTTTTTAACCATTAGATCTGGCTATAAAATTTTGAAAAAAATTCTTTAACAAGGCATTCTAAAGTCTTACTAGAGTGAATGGTGTCATGACCAATATTCCAAAACTTATTAATGGCTATTTGTTACAGCTCATGGTGAAAATAAGATTGGTAAAGGCAAGAACAACCTTGTTGTAGCATTTGGTATGTCCATGTGAGGAATCATAATGAAAAAATTCTATATGCCTTGGAAAGCGCTCTCAATCCTCTTTGTAGTGCTTTTTTTCTAACTTAATTTGGTTAAAAATTGAAGAAGTTGTGATTGTTTTTGTAAAAGCTATTTTTTAATGATGAAACCCTGAACTAGGACATTCCATGGCAATAAAGAATTTGTTCTCTCATGCTGTGAAGAATGTTATGATCTAAAATCTTGAATGACAGTCTGTAGTGATGGAATATAATCTTTAAAAGTGGTTTGGGGTTTATTGGTGGCGTATGGTGGAAGTGTAAGGAAAGCAAGTGCGGAAATTTGCTTTCTTAATGTCAGTTTGCAGGGGAGAACAGACTAGTGTATACAAATTTTCAACATTTACAAAAAATGGCACAAGCATGAGCATACACAAATAAACAACACAGAGAGAGAACATACAAAATTAACGTGGGAAAACCCTTTTGGGAGAAAAACCACCACTAACAGATAACAACTTTATTAACAGTATGCCAAAAATACAATAAAGTCCAATCTGCAGACTTCCTTCACTTTGTCGAACAATCGTTCTAGATGAAACAAAACCACATGGGTCAAAACTCAATTACAGAGCACTCAATAGCTATTTTGGTTCATAACCATTCATTCAGTTCACATTCGGCTTCAAATACCAAACTGGTCGACCGTTACATCTACCCGAGATGGTTGGGAAGTCGAACTATTTCTGTCGATTTGCCATCATGGAAAACCAATTATCCCACATGCAATAGAGAGTCGGGTCGGTTCATATTCATATACATCAACAGTCTCATCCTTAGTGTCCGAGTGTTCACCTTTTTGAACTTTGGTTGCATTGCACATCTGTGATCGGGGTCTCCACTCAATTGGCCATCGAACAGACCACAGACATGTTACTCCAATCTCCTGATGAACTGGTAGACAACTTCACCAAAGCATCTCAAAAAATGGTCGGCTCCATCGAACCATCAGTATAGCCTTCAACCGGTAGATCCAACCTACCGATGATACCCGATTGTTGAAGGCGACTCCATCAGAGCATCGACTAGACAGATGAAATGTTACCCCAATCTCCGATAACTGGTAGGCGACCTTATCAGCTCATTGGAACCAATACTGTGATGTTACCCCAATCCTGCATTGTTATCTCGATAACCTAATGTGTTCTCATCGGGACATCAACACACGCCCAAAACTGCTATCCTGATAAGCAAAGCGCTCTAAGAAAAATAGAGTAGACTCATCTGGACTTCGACATAACTTCAAACACGTCGACCCGATTGCCGATATCAACCCGATCGCTGAAGGTGACTTCATTAGGTATCGACTTAACTCCAGACCGGAACCTTCGATAGTCGATGACAACCCGCATTGCAAAAGATAGCTCCATTGGGTCATCGACACAATGCTGATGCAGCCTTCCCGAAAGCCGAAGTTACCTGATGAGCGAAGTCAACTTTTTTGGGTCATCAAGATAACGTCAAACCTGCTTCTCCGAGCTGGAATGGAAGAAGAGACATCGGCAAGAGTTAACCCGATTAGGATGAACCAATGTCAAGTGAATTAGAGGCACATTTCCAATAGGAATTACTTGGTAGACAGTCTTTTAAATTATGTTCTTATGTTCGAAGGAGTTGTTGTTTCTTGAAGTTTGTGATTAGTTATGCCTTAAGTGTGATTTTGTTTCAATAAAGAGTTCTCTATTATGTGGAAGGTACTCAAGGTTGAAGGAAGGATATGTTGGGTGATTCTAAGGTGTGTAGAAGTTCTTATTGTTGGTGATTGTGAATGAGAAGATCCCTATTCCTTGAAGGGTAAGGCTATTGTATCAAGATACCTTTGCAGTCCTTGTGTAAAGATTATGTTGTTATTGCCTTGTATAATGGATGAATTCCATTCTTATTGTCACTTAATGATATGATTGTGAGTTTTGGAGTTGAGGAGAATGGTTAATATTGTTATATGCCTCTTGAGTCAAGTTGAAGTTCTTGAATTTGGTTTTGGGTCAGCATACCCTTGAGCATTTTGTTGTTTGTGTTGGATGATCTGCATCAAATTGGTATTAGAGTTAAAAGATTCAATATTTATGTTGTTAGTTGTTGATCTGGTTGCAGGTGCTTGTTCCATCTAAAATGCAAGATGAAGGTTTCTGAGAAGTTGTGTGTTGGCAAACAAGTCGAGGTCTGTCATTACAATCGTCCTATGGAGATTAAGCTAGGTAGAAGGTGCAAGGCAAAGAGAGAGTGAGGCATATTCCAGGATCTACTATTGGGTAAGATGGATGGTTTGGAGAGTTGGTGTGGTGAAGAAGTGAGAGAGATGGACATCTGACTAGTAAAGCACTTGAAGTTGCAAACATTGAAGTACTCCACTAATGGGAGTAAATGAGGAGGAAAGTTTGCAAGGATAGTCCTGTGTCCTTCTAAAAGTGAACCTGATGACAAGAGCAAGATGAATGGAAAGAGGCGGAAATAAAGAAAATGATGACACCAAGACAAGGAAAGAACAAAGTTTTCAGAGAGAGGATCACTTTAAAACAAAGATTTATTGCAGGTTGTTTTTGTATGTTTCCAAGGGACTTAGAAAAATTTCTAGGTCGATTGTATGGTGTAGGAGCACCTAGCCATGGAGATGCATCATGAGGTCAAATTTCATTTTTCTTTATTTGTAAGGTCTTTAGGACCATTGGTATCCAAATGATTCACTTTGTAAGGCTTGATGAGCCGATTTGTTCTAAGAGACTTGAAAGGTCCTGATAGGGTCAAATGTGGTGAAAGGGTGAAGAACATCCAAAAAAGGTTTGAAATATTTTAATTGGGAAAATTTAATCCATTATAACATGTTAGGGGTGTCCATGAAGGATAGGGTCAAGTGTAGTGGTAATTTGTCAAAAATTGCAAAGTTGCAACATTGCCAAAAAAGGCAAAAAAAGTGTAAGAATGCAATCCATCAGTCATGAGGTAGTTAGAGAAGTTAGAAGGAGTTTAAATTAGTTTTTAATGGTTTATAAAATCATGTTTGGTCAAGATCAAGGGGGTTGAGCAGTTTGGAGGGGATTTGACAAAGGTTAACCATCAAACTCTCAAACTGTCATAAGGTTTTAAGGAATCCGTGACTGTCACAAAGCCATGGAGGCTCACATTTGATGTAATTTTGACAAGTAGATGTGTTTTAATGATTGATTAATGAAATATCTTTCTGATGAATCCTTTCTTATGCATTTTTATGGAGTAATTGGCGAGATATGATTGTTTTTCCAAAAACCGTCAAAACCCTGCCAAGGGTTACCCGTTTTGGTAAAGCTCTCATAACTTTTGTTTTAACAGTTGGATCTAGCTATAAATTTGAGAAAAGTGTTGTAACTAGGAAATTTAAAGTCTAATTGGAGAGATTGGCTTCATGATTAATATTGAAAAAGTTATTAATGACTATTTGTTATAGTTCATAGTGAAAATAAATTCTAAATAATGTTACACATTAAGCAACACATTAAGTCTAGAGAATGTCATTCAATTATAAATGTTTAACACTTTTAAGATTAGAAGTCAAAGCTTAATATGCATGATTTAAATCATCCCGTAATAATTAGCATGACTGACTCAGAATAGAAAGCTAATCCCCAAATAGCAAATTGATCAACTTCAAGAATTTGATACTTATCTCCCTAATGATCCATTTAATCTACGGGTACTTCTTTTCCTGCTCCTAATCTCTTCTCTCCTTCCTTACATTCCCGTCTCCCTTCTCCTTGCTAATTCCATACCTGCATTTCTTCTATTTTGTTCCAAGGTGAATCTCCAAGCTTCCTGCCATGTGTTTCTAGAGAAAAAATAATTTCTCCTTTATAGAAACATAGCCTTTTCTTCTCTGCCTCTCCCATGCATTTGAAAGAGAAAATTTGCATATCCTTCACTAGATATCTACTTATCGTAAATAATAAAAACCGAACTTGCATGTAAGTCATAACTCCTCATTCAATTCCTTAGCTTTTAAAATTTCATTTTTAACTTAAATATGTGCTTTGGAAAGCACATATATCTTAATCTTTATTTTTCTTTTTTAATAAGTATTACTTTTACTTCTTTTTAAGGTATTTACTTTTACTTTTCTTAAAAATAAAACATGTATTAAGACATGATTATTTTTTTTAAAAATAAATAATGTTTAAATAAATAAACAAAATTTTGTTTAAATATTATTTATATATCTAAAATTTTGATTCATTTAAATATAGCAAAATAAAGGGAAAGAAGGGTTGTGGCAAAAAAATGGTTTGTAGGTTAAAACTATTATTGTATGGTTTGAAAGAGTCATTCAGGATGTGGTACCAAAATTTTGATTCTTTTACAAATTAAAATTGGGTTATCTTAGAAGCGAAGAGGATCACTATGTTTATACTAAGGTTATTGATGACTAGTTATTGATTATTGTGTTGTATGTTGATTATGTGTTGCTTTTTGATGACAATAAGGCGATGATTAGAGAGTGTAGACACAAGAAAATTTTCATCAAATTTATCCTCATTTAACTTCAAATTGGCTCCTAACATTGGGTAGATCCATAATCCATTTCATCATTTCATTATTATCCATTATTCATATTTTCTTTTTCATATATCATACTATATGGATTATTCCATTCTTCATTATATCATTAGCATTCATGTGATTCATCCACTAAATTTATTAATTAAACATTGCATTATATTCATTTATCCACCTTCATTCATTCACCTTATATACATTTTTTCCATTTATTTAAGAAAAAAACCTTTTAATATTCCCTCCAACCACTTACCACTTATTGTTACCGCCTATCCTCTCTCCTTACCACTCATCCTTCCTATACCACTAATCTGCCATTATCCCATATTCACCCTGATGCCTAATTTCTCCTTGAGAACATCTATAAAAACCAAGCCTCTCACATTCTTCCATCCATTATCTTGACATCTTGAGCGCATATCTGTTATCTTTGTAAGCGTTGGTCTTTTATCCTTTGCATCTTTGTTTTATCATATTCTAGCTTTTATATCATTTTCTTGCATTCTCAAATCTCTATTTTCCCATAGCTTGATTTGCATCCATGTATATGAGCTTCATTTAGATTAGTTGTTTGAATGTTTGCATGTGTGTGTGTTTTACAGTAAACTTCCTTGCTGAATGTTGGAAGATTGAATATTGTATTCATTCCATTTCCTCCATCTATAATTGACACGCCGGTGGGACAATCCATGTCCTTTTATTGATCTAATTTTTATTTGGTGAAAATAGTTTGATCATATCTTGCAGGTTATGGATTGTATTATAACTTTGTATTAGAGGACATTTCTTTAGAGCATACTGTTGAATACATTTATTGTAACCTGCAATCATGAGATTTCATTGTTTTAAGAGGAAATTGTTTCAACGTGTTTCTTTTGTGCACTTTCAATAATCACTGTATTCCATTAGAGTAACATCTCTTTGAGGCATTAACCCATGTTATTTTGCAGGTATCACATTATTACAAAAAAACCAGTCTTCGATGTGCAGATTGTAACACCTCAATCTAAGCTGCCACGATTCTTAGTTTGTCAGCAAAAGAAAAAAACAATTGTCAATGCCTTTTCGTTTGCAGGTTTCAAGCACATTTCTCAAACACGTACCTTGCAATCATAAAATTTCATGAAATGATTTACCTCTGTGACATTTTTAGAAAAAAAACAGCTCTTGTGCGTCTGAACAATCCACATTTTGTATTCATGTATGAGAGCATTTAAATTTTAAAGCAGCTGCATTTTCTTTTCATTATTTAAAAAGGGACTTAATTTAGCCCACTTAGCATCGGTTCGGTTTAATTTTAAAATCTTAATCATTTTGTTTCTTTCCATTTTGATGTGGTTTTAATTAGTTTGCTTTTAGTTTTTAAATTTAATTTTTTTTTTAGTATTAGTTTGTTTTTAGTTTTAAATTTAGTTTTTTAGTTGTTTAATATTAATTTGTTTTTAGTTTTAAAATTAGTTTAGTTTTTTAATATTAGCTTTGTTTCTAGTTTTTTTTTAATATAGTTTATTTTTTTAGTTTTAAAATATAATTTTAGATTTGTTTCTATTTTTTAGTTTAGTTTTAATTAGTTTTGTTTTTAATTTAGTTGAGTTTTTTTAGATTAGGTTTTTATATTAGTTTTGTCTTTTAATTAGATTTTTTAATTAGTTTAGATTATTAGTTTGTTAATTAGATTAGATTTTAAATTTTAAAAAGTAGATTATTTTTTTTTAATTTTTTGTTAATTAGATTAATGTTTAGTTTTGTGTCAATGTGTTTTGATTTCTTTTTGTGAACTAATCTTTGTTGCTATGTGCACTTGTGCAAGTTCCCTTTTGTGGCATCCAATCTCGTGTGTCGAAGATAATCTTCTAAAACTACTAATGACATTTGATGTAAGATGCTTGGTGAAGACTTGATTTTGAAACTAATTATTTGTTAGTTTAGATAACACTTCAATTGGTGCTTCAGAATTAACCAGTGTCTTTTGTGTCTTGAGTGATAGGCTCTTTTTGTTTTACCTTTTAGAGGGCTTTCCTGGAGAAGCCCTTAAGGCTTAGTGAGACGAAACGACCCAAGTGGTAACGAGCTAAAGCCAAACTCTTATGAACCACTATAAATAAATGTGTTTATGACGAAAGTTGAAAGCAATGAGTGCTAATTAGTTCATACTGACAACATGTCTCCCCATAAACCCTATAGAGTGCAACCTCTATAGGTTGGGAGCCTTCCTTAACAGAGCATACATCGTCGCATGTATGGCCACTTGAACAGATGCCCTTACTAGACACCTTTTGTGTTAGAAGCCAAAAACCTTCTAGTTGTTGACACGGAAGGTTGGACCTCTGAAGCAGCTCAAATTCTTACGGTTCTTAGTAGAGATAAAAAGTTCACCATGAGGAGTTTTCATGGGGACTGGTGCTTGGTTTCCCCAGAGAAGTGAGTGTCATGGGTGGAGCCAGTGGGGTCAAGAATATAAGTATCCACTTTGAATTGCATAACTTGGGATAACCCCCCAAGTGAGATTCAACAACTATTGTCCTGGCCAACCTTAGGATTGTGGTTGAATGTGATTTTTATTGCAAAATCAAACAGACATTCTATTTGCCGTGTTTTATAAGTGTGTGCAAAACAAACAAGAACATTTCATAATCAATACCACACTTGAAACTAAAAACTTGCAAAATAACATTGTCATTGAAATATTGAACATGTGTTCCCAAAAGAATCATTTCAAATCTCTTGAGACATCATTTTTTGAGTTATGATCTTTTAGGTCCTCGCATAGTCACATCATTCTACCTTCCCATACCTTTTAGTTCCTTACATAGTCTTCACCTAGTTTCACCTTTCATCCTTGCATATCTCATTTAATTATACCTAGTCCTTGCATAGCACCCTTAGATCAAACCTTTGCATACCACCATTAGGTTATACCCTTGCATAATTCCCTTAGATCATACCTATAATCTTTGCATAGCCTTCCATCATTCCTTTAGGACATAAAATTAAACCTTGCATAAGTGACTTAGGTCATTTCATCATTGGTCCTAGCATTTTATTATTACTTGCATACCAAAATTAAAAAAAATCCAAAAAAACCAAAAAAATTGCTTGCACTTATGATTTCTCGTCTTAGGTTTGACATCAAATTTTGATCATCAATCACCCTTATCACTTGAGATGCATCTTCCTTGAGTTAGGGAACCTATCAGTTTCTCTGAGTTGGTATTTCACTTGGAATTCATCATCTCCTATCATAGCATGCCCTCTCTTTGATCACTTATCCTTGTGTCTATCCATCATAGCACAAGCCAAACCTCACATTCCAAATATTTTTAGACCTAAAGTATCCTTAGTCCTTGCATCAAACATAATTAATCCTCATATCCCATTTAGGGTTTAGTTGCACATCACTTTCCTATCATATAGATCACATTTTGCATCAATCTTTTAGCACATTCCCATCTCAATCATATCACATAATTGCTTTTTTGCATTGATCCTTATCATATCCCAATCTCACCTTCCTATAATATAGTTTGGAACTTAATATTTGCATTGATCTTTAGTTACATCCTAATCTCACTCATATCATATAGTCCCCCTTTGCATTTTAGGGTTTGCATTCCATCTAGAGTCTCATACATTGTCCTAGGTCAAAGATCAAAAAAATCGCTTGTGTCTCCTAATTGGAGAATCAAAATGTTTCAAAATCTATTTCAAGATGGAGACAACCTTATTTACTTTGATGAAGAAGAACACATAAGCGTTGTGACCAGTGAAACGGGTGAAACAAGCAATGAAGAAATAACTCAATCTACCATTGATGAAGCATTTCATGATCATAGATTTACTAAACTCCTTAAAGAGGTAGTTAAATGTGATCCACAAGCATATTTCAAAGCCCTTGACGATGAGGGACTTAAATTGCCACCTGATTTTGACATATCATTGCTCATAATTAAGAACAAATCGAGAGCTAGTGAATCTAAACCTGCAAGAACAAATAATGAGGAGAGGATTAAAGATCACAAACCTTTCTACTTACAAATAGGATACAAGAGATCTACAAAAATATCAAAACTTATTCCTACCAATGATCTCGTTTTGAGTGAATTGAGAGCATTGAGACTAGAAATAAACACTCTCAAGAATAAGAAGGCATCGTCACACAAGTTTTCTATTGAGAACATATGTCCCTATCCTTTTGATCTGAATATTCTAAGTATTCTGATGCTAGTCATTGGGAAATACCAAAACTGGATAAGTACAGAGGAAAAGGGGACCCTAAAGATCACTTGAGAGAGTTTTGTGCTGCTACCTTAGAATTTCCAGTAGATGAAACATGCCCCTTGAGACTCTTTTCTTTTAGTCTTGGAGGAAGTGCCATGGAATGGTTCTCCCGATTACCTTCGACTATCAAATCTTTTCAGGAATTGGCTGATAAGTTTGTCTCACACTATGCTTACAATTGCGAACATGAGGTGACCATTATGGACATCTTCAACACAAAACTAAAACAAGGAGAATCCTTCATATCATTTTTGCAAAGATGGAGACATCTGACAAAAAGAGCACCTTATGATATTCCTAATAAGCAACTTGTTGACCTCTTTTGTTGCAATTTAAACAAGGAAATTGGAAGAGAACTACGCCTCAAGTGTTTGGAAACCTTTGCTGAGGTCAAAGACATGGGATTTTGGATTGAACAAATACTTATTGACAATGACACTATAAACATAAATGATGATAAAGATCACAAAGGATCGAGTTCAAAGCATAAAACACCCTTTTGGGCTAAAAACACGAATGTGGTTAATGACAGAGTTGTTGACATGAAATTTTTTAAAACATCATCAATTGTTTACAACATTAAGGGTTCATCCTCAGACAAAGGAAAAGAGAAATAAAGAAGCTTCTCTAAACAAAATTTTACACCATTGGGACAACCGCTCGAATCAACATTGAAATAACTTCTTGAAAATAATATTATAACATTTCTAGAGATAAGGGATTGCAATCTTCAAGTTAAACCCCCATGGTGGAATGATGATCACTTTTATGACTATCATAAACAAGAGGGTCATAAGACTAATAGTTTTAATGAACTCCGACATGTCATACAAGACCTTTTTGATGAAGGAAAGATCTCGGTTGATGGACATACTCCTTCCAGTAACTCCGATCGTGAGATATTCAAAAATCCTTTTCCTAAGAATGACAAGGATAAAGGGAAGGCCCCAAATTCTGGTGATGACATGAATTATACCAATGCTAAATATGACTATACCATAAACAACATTAGTGAGGTCGATAATCATGTGAACACTTTTATCATAAAGGGCAAAGAAACTAATTGCAATGTTACCACCCGTAGAGGCACATTTATTCTTAAGGGTTGTAATTCTAAACCTACCACACTATCTTCACAATACAACCTTATAGAGCATTTAGGGAAGACACTCGCACAAATTTCTATTCTTGAGTTGCTATGCTTATCCTCTGAGAATAAAGCTATCCTTGATAAAGCGCTTGCTACCACTACCATGCCTATAAACCTACATGTAGATCAATTTCAAGCTATGGTGCGACATATCGCCTCCCCTCATACCCTTACTTTTACCAAGAATGATGACTTGTCCATGCAACAACCCTATAATGCACCTTTACACATTGAAGTATGTGTCCATAGAGTTAAGATCAAGCGAGTTTTGATAGACAGATGAGCAGGTCTAAATATTTGTACTCTGAAATTGATTAGAGAGCTTGGGTCTGATGAAAATGTAGTTAATCCAAAGAAAAATATTACAATAAAGGCATATGATGAAGAGGAATGCTCATCTAAGAGATCAGTTACCTTGCCTATTAAAGTGGGACCTATGGTGAAGGATGTGGTTTTCCAAGTCCTTGATCTCCTCTTGACCTATAACATTCTCCTCGAAAGGCCTTTGATCTATGAAATGCAAGTTGTACCTTCTACCTACCATCAATGTATCAAATTTCCGCATAATGGGGTCAAAGTTACAATACGAGCAGATCCAAATCTTTTTATATATTGTAATAATCTGAGTTCTAAGACCAAATCCATCATTCCTAGCAATCGTGAAGCACCTCCTTCTCAAGCGTATGTTGACCCAGAGTCTTTGAAAGCATCCACATCCAAATATAATGAAGTTGAGATTATAATATAAGTGAAAGAATAGGGAGTGGGAGAATATTCTATGATTCGTGCTCTTTGCATCGAAAAGTCACTAGAATCTCTTCAAACTTATGGAAACCACAAGTGAAATGGTGGAACAAGATAATTCATAATATCAAGGAATTGGGTATGGATCACCTAATGTTGTGGCTACTATTCCTAAATGCAAAGCTTCTCTAGAGGTGCAAGCAAGTCTTGGTATCAATAGTATTGAGAGTGGTTCCAACAAAGAATCCATTAAATATATTGCCAACCCTTTTGAGAACTCACATGCCCTTGCCATATCATCCACTCTTTCCATTTCCACTCCTCTCCTAGACTTAGATCAACAAGAATTACAAAATCCCTTACTCATCGGAGATCAAAAATCAAGCTGTGAAAAGAAAACTTCAAAAATCGAAAATAAGAAAAAATCTTCTAGTCCAAATCAAAATCAAAAGCTATTGGACTCTACAAAAAGAAAAGTCAAGGATAAAAATCCTATGAAGAAAGAAGAAGGTGAATCGATCTCCCCTAATACTAAAAATCCTAAAATATCCTTAAAAAATCCTTCATTACTAGATACTTGATCATGTCAACTGGCAAAAACCTAGAAAACAGGCGCCTTGGGCAAGTACCATGGTGAAAACCAGACAAAAGATTCCATGTGTAGAGATTTGGCTCTCTTTCCTTCATTACTAGATACTTGATCATGTCTTATCTATATCTTCCCTCCCATTTCATAATAGCCTCCCCACCCCCATCATAGCTTGTGGATTGTTTTGCATAACCCTCACGTGCATTGCTTTTACATACTAAGATAGTCTTATCCCTCATTGGGGCATCTCATTAACCTTAGGAGTGGGTAGGTTAGGATAGTTGGCATCTCATGGTCAGAGGAACTATCTTTTAAAATGTCTTAAAACATATTCTAAAAATCCTAAAATGTTCTGAAAAAATACTTAAAATCATAAAATATCTTGAAAAAATTATAAAAATCATAAAATGTCCTGAAAAAACCCTAAAAATCCCCCAAAAACATGTAATACACACTGCGATGACACAAACACTTCGAACAAGCATGCAACTTTGCACTTCAACAAATTCATGACGTGACGAGATTATGATTGAGTAAACATAACAACATTTTATCGACTTATTAAAACCAAACACATTGTGAACAAAAATCATTCGATATGAAACATATTGTTTGCTTGTTTTCTTATTTTCTTTTGATTGTTTCTAATTTTCTTTTTTTGGTGACGTGTCTTTTAGCTTTTCCAAGATGTCTCTAACTAGAGATTTTATCTCCAGGATGTCTTTGACTAGAAAGGTGAGGATGGGGTATGTTCACCTATTTGCTACTTGTGGATTGTTCCTTAGTAATATGATGACTCATCTTAGGACATGATCAGTTAAGATCATCAAGGACACAATAGTCTTATCCAAACTGAGGCAATCCTTCTTGTTTGATGTGTTTTCTTTCACATTCATTTGGGTCTTATTCATATCTAGATGAGTTTTATCCTATTACCATAAATAAGCTTGATGATGATATAAGCATGTAAAAAGAACAAAAATTTTCATCACCTTTCATATCCTCTTTCTCATCATTCTTCTTTCTCATCACTTTTCTCCTTTCATCACCCTTTTCATCTTTCTTTTTCATCATTTCTTCCATCATCTTCTTCATTCTTTTTATTGCAGCAAAATCAATCAAATTGGTTTATTCAACTGATGCATGTCTCTTCATCAATCGCTCTATCAATCAATCAAACAACTTCTTAAAATCTCAACGACCCTGAGTCAATCAATCAATCAATCATTGGATCACCTTACCTTGCGCTTGCATCAATCCCTATCAACTTAATCAACTTATCAACCTAGCTACACTGCTCATTTCCATCAATTGTTCTGTTACGCCTCATCAATTGTGCATTTCCATCAAATGTACATCTCAACTTAATCACTTGTGCAATATCAATCATCCAATCTTCTCTCTTGCGATCTATCAAGAGATCAATCTCCATCAGTCTGCTCGATCAATCTCTCGAGGGGGCATAACCAATGAATCATCACCCTTACCAGGATATTTTTGGGGCATGTATCAGTTGATCATTTTCTTTGAAACAACGCGACATGCTGCATTGTCTCAAAGAGGGGCAAAATGTAGACACATAAAATTTTTCATCAAATTCATCCTCATTTAACTTCAAATTTGCTTCAAGTATCGGGTAGATCCATAATCCATTTCATCATTTCATTATTATCCATTATTCATATTTTCTTTTTTATATATCATAATATATGCAGTATTCCATTCTTCATTATATTATTATCATTCATGTGATTCATCCACTAAATTTATTAAATAAACTATTCATTTATCCACCTTCATTCATTCACCTTATATACATTTTCTCCATTTATTTAATAAAAAAACCCTTTAATATTCCCTCCAACTACTTACCAGTTACCACTTATTGTTACCACCTATCTTCTCTCCTTACCACTCATCCTTCCTATACCACTAATGTCTCATTATCCTATATTCACCTCGATGCCTAATTTCTCCTTGAGAACATCTATAAAAACCAAGCCTCTCTCTCATTCTTCCATCCATTATCTTGACATCTTGAGCGCATATTTGTTATCTTTGCAAGCATTGATCTTTTATCCTTTGCATCTTTATTTTTTCATATTCTATCTTTTATATCATTTTCTTGCATTCTCAAATCTCCATTTCCTAATAGCCTTTTGCATAAGTGCTTCTGAGAGCAATAATGTTAAATGTGAAATCTTGAGGAATAGGAGGGCAATGGAGCTAGCTTGGTTTGCATGCATGTGTATGAGCTTTATTTAGATTATCTTTTTGAATGTTTGCATGTGTGTGTATTTTACAGGAAAATTTATTGTTGGATGTTGGAAGATTGAATCTTGTATTCAATCCATTTCCTCCATCTACAAAGAGCTCAAAACTTAGCTTTGTAAAGATGTAAATCGTTCTAACTTCAATAATAAAATGAAATACTCTTTATTCTTAAATAAACTCATAATTCCTCTAAAAAGTCTATTTCATTCCACTTTTCCTTCCATAGCTTCATTTGATCATTCTATTTATATCATAATAAACATGAAATTTATATAAATAGATAAAGAATTTTCGTAAAATAAGAAAATTGTAGAAGTATCTTACTCTTATCTTCATAAAATACTTAGGATTTAATAATGCTTTAAGTTTAAATAACAAAACATAAAGAAAAGGAAGAGATGCATCCTTTGATCTACAATCCAAGCTATCTTCAATATAATCTTTATAATGAAGACGAGAACAAGATTCCGGTGCTTTTTCCACCCAACCTTGAAGTTTACACTTCCCCAGAATTCTTGGTCAATCAAGAATACCCAACCCTGCACGAATTGCTTAGCAAAAAGAATTCGATAGACAAGAAGGAATTTGGTGCATGCCTAGAATGATGCATTCATTTTCAATTTTCTAATTCAATAAAGAAACAAGAAAGTTCAATCAAGGATATGGTAGAGTGGATAAATAAATAAATCCATCTATTTCAATGGTCAATTGGTTACTCGACCAAGTATAATGCCATGCATAGCAATAAAATATAGTTTGGAAAAATCAAAATTTCTCTCTATAATCCACATTAGGCACCCATCCTAGAAGGTAAACTTTCCAAACACACAAGCATATCTAGCTTTTCTAATATTCATATGAGATTAGAACTAAGTACATGGAAGGCAATCTTTTCTTTTCTCAATTCTAGCTTCCTATTCCTCACATGATAAAATTATAATATTTAAAGAAAACAATCTTTCATTAACTAGATATATAAGAAACAATCTTTCGTTTACAACCAATTTTATTTGGCAAGAAAACAATCTTTCATGGACAAACAAATATATATCCGAAAAGAGAACAATCTTTCACTTCTATATTTTCAAGTAAATCAAAAATTAAAAATATGAAGGTATAACACATGTATGTATCTTTACATAAAAATTGAATAAAAAATGAGTACACATTCTTTTATTCATTTGTACCATAACATTTAAATAGTGTAATCATTAACTTGCATTTTATTTCTTATGGTTTCAAATTTTCACGTTTATATCACCTAAGTTCTCTATCTTTCCACGTGTTTTGGTTTGTCTACCTCTTTTGTTGAATAGCATATTTAGTTTGATACTAACATGTGGTTTTTCATGATTTATGAATTCAACTAACTGATCCATAACAACTTTTAACATGATGAAAATTCATAGTGCACATACCTATATGAAATTTCAAATGAGATACCTAATAATCATCTTAACTTCTAATGCAAGGATCAAATTCAAGAGTGTAACTCTTTTCTTCACAAAATCAAAATAAGCTTCAATATTTAATAATTCATTATCCTAGTATTTCATCTTCTTTGTGGTTTAAATTCAAAGTTTATAATGCACAAACTCTCTCTATTCCCTTGCTCTATTTCTAGAGGATTTTGTGATCTAATTTCTATGAGTTACACTATGTTTATCAACAAACCTTAAGAATATATTTCATTATTGCATCTTTATTTACATGAACGTATTTTAAAACAATTTAAAATGGTTTCATATCAAGAAATCGAATATCATGATTCTAATTCCTTCATTTGATTATTGTATAAATCTGAACAAAATAGAACATTCTTTTATCTTTTAGATCTCTACAACAAAACTTGCTAGAATAAAGCCTACCTCTGAAATACGATCCAAGTCTGTTATGATCACTGATAAACTTCTCCCAAAAGTGTCTGCAATATGTCCAGATTTCTAATGCTATTCCTCCTCTATGTAGTTCTATTGTTGGAGTCCTCTTCTCTTTATTCTCTAATCTCTCTTCTCTATTTGCTACCCTCTATTTTCTCTAAAATTTGACGCTAAATATGAGATGATCATCACCAATCTTTTACGTTTGGTCATAATACTCTTAAATCTCCAATGCTTTTCTCTTCTACATTCCATTCTCTAATCCTTTGTTGTATGTGTGTCCTTCTCTTCCAATTTAATGGTCTATATATAGTGTTTTCATCTACCTTCTTTCCTATTTTCAGGCCCATCTATCTTAGTGGTGGACTGATTCTAAGGGACACCACACATTGTTTAACTGCAACATCGTAGTCCTAGATGGTTTCAAACACTTATGTGTTCTCCATGCAATGATATTAATTATCCTTGTTGTTGACACCAAACTTCTCAAGCTGTTAAGTTCTTTATTATCAATGTTATTATGTGGACTAATTACCATGTTACTATTAGATCATGCCACATTAAATGGCAGTTGCAACGTATACGAAGGTGGAGATTGGGTGGGTAGTTGGTAGTAACACCGACTCCCTCCCTTCCATATGTGGAATAGTTCTCATGGCACCTTGACCTGTAAATATACCACACAATGCATATATTTAACAATATAGTTTGAGTTTAACTCAAATATAATGTGTTTTGTTTAGTTGCGTAGTCACTATTATTCTTTCACTCCACTATGCGATAAGCTTAGCTATCAATAACTTGTTATAGAATGCTACGTGGAATAGTCAACATCAACTCTCACTTCACATTCCTTATTCGGTGTAATATAATTTACAAGTCGAGTTTCAATACAAACACTTAAATGCTTGTTCTGTGGCATGGTCGACATATTACTATTTTTCTTGCAAACAGTTTTCTAAGTTTCCACGTTATGCCAAATCGACTAGTATCGACTCTCTCATAGCATGCTGTTTGACTATGACTTACATTAATAAATCCGCCAACCCTATCGGTTATTATGTTTTCAATTAAGTCGCTTTTCATGTTTATATTTATACATATATTTATATATATATATATATAAATATAAATATAAATAATGACTTTTCATAAAATAAAATAGTTTAATTTCAACAATATATTTACATATATAGTAAATACATACGTATATATATGTATATGTTTTTTTTTTTTTGAACTCATATACATAATACATATAATTATATATAGATATAACTATAGTAATAAATCAATTCAAATTTTAATTATCTTTTCTTTTTCAAGACATCATATAATTCATATACGTATGTATATGCGTATATACTTGTATATGTATAGCCTTATATAAGCACACACACACACACACATATATGTTTATATATATCATTATCATAAATCAAGAAGAAAAAATATAAACGCGATATTTAATCCATTTCAAAAGATGCACATACAAACATCAAAATACATGTATAACCATTTAAAACTATCAATTAAAACTACTCATTCCAAATTCATCATTCCAATTTAAACAAACACTCAAATAAGGTCATTTAAATCATCCATCTTTACAAGATGCAAATTATAAATTCTAATGTGCTGTGTGAGATATTCCATCTATTCTAGCAAAATCTAAGAGCTAAAACAACTCTACCTGAACCATGTTCTCGCCTTCATTCACGTTCATCTGTTCCTGCATTCACTTGCACTCAATTGCAAATTAGCAATGACAATCCCCAATAATAAAAATATTACCGATCATTTAATCGCACTTACAAAAAATAATATAAATCATTTCTTTGCATTTGAATTTCTTTCACATTATCATCTAATTCCTTTAAAATTTTCCATTTCCATTTCAATTTTATTTCATTTTCAAAAAGTAAATATTATTTTTCTAATTAAATAATTAAGGATAAATAAGGTTCATGGCAAGCTTTCTGGCACAACATTGGTTGAAGAGGAAGGGAATAAGTTGGAAGGTTCTTTGTTGTTGGTAGAATGAGAAGGCAAAGGATTGGTACAAATTTGCAAGTTTTGGTTAGGGAGTGCAATAGATTTATTTCCTTTGTCCTTAACACCCTCAATGGCTATGGTATTGGAATCAATGAAATCTTGGAGAAGATGTTTCAACCTATCACAGTTCTTAGTATCATGGCCAAGATGACAACGATATCAATTGACAAAAGGTTTTGGGATCATAGGAAGCTGGAAATGGTTTGAAAAGTTCATTTGGCATAATGCAAAAAAGTTGAAAAATATTAGCATTAATCAACTTTAACATAAAATTATGCAAAGATTCAAAAAGAGGTGTAAAATTACAAGCTAGTTTAAACATGGATGACAAAGGAACCACACTTGGTATTGTAGCTGCCACTTGTGCATCAATAATGTTTGAAAATTATTTATCTTAATGAATCCTTTTTTTGATTTTTTAAACTTTGAGAAAACTTGTTGAGCGGCATCATTCTTATCAACTAGAGCCATTGGAGTGGACGAATCAAACTGGCTCACTTGTGAAACACACAATTGGGTGAAAGAGGTAAACTCAGAAAATAATAACTTATCTCTAATATCTTTTTGCAAATTAGAAATGAAAATTGTTTGAACATCCATATCAGACACATGCTAAGATATCTGAGTATGCAAATGTTTAAGTCTACCAATGAAATCAATCACTTTTTTCTTAATGCCTTGTTTACAATTAATCAAATTAGTCAAAGAAATTTGAGGACCAATGTTATTTTGAAATTATTTAATGAAAGCATTAGCCAAATTTTGAAAATAATCAATAGAATAAGGAGGTAAAGAACAAAACCATTGTAAGGCCTTATCTCAAAATTTCCTAGTAAACAATTTAGCCATCAATCTATGATCATTTGAGAAGTCACTACACAAGGTGCAAAATGTTTTCACATGAGTCAAGGGATCACATTTTACATTGGACATCTCCAATTAGAGAATTTCAATATCCTTAGGGGGATAGTACAAACCATATCAAAGGAAAGTGGTCTTGCAACATCATATATAGGAAAATTAAACTTGGATTGGGTCACATAATAAATTTGTTGAACTGCAAGGAGAACATAGTATGGGAAAGACTATTAATGTTTGCTTCATTGGATAGGTTGGTATTGGACACGTTGGATAATGAAAAATGTGGAATGGTATGGGAAATGGATAGAGCATTGGAATACAAAAAATGGGGACATGGTGGTAAGTAGGTATGTGATATTTTTTTGAAGGACATGGAACACTCACAGAACATGGTATGATAGGGGTTCCTCCAAGACTAACATGTGTAGGATTGAAATTTTGTGTAGATGTATCCATGATAGGTGGAGTATAAGTAGGCACATTAGGCAAGAATAGAAATAGGAATTTAAAAAATATTAGGAGGAGTAGAAAAGTGAACAACCTCAACACAACTTTTCATGGACATAGTATTATCATTCACAATTTGAGATATACCATGCAAAAAATTCACACCATGTTTGAATCATTTTGAACCATTTTCCTGAACCTTTCAATCAAGGACATGGCCTTACTATCCAAGTGTCTTGACTCATCCAATGTTCAATCTTTTCCAATTCATTCAAACAAGATTTACTACTTGGGTAGGAGACACTTGTGTTAGGAAGTAATCCTTATCATGAGAAGTATGGGAAGAATGATTGTCAACAATGTTAAGTATTGTATGTGGAGGTATAGAAGTTTCACCCAAGTTCCAATGAAAAATGTTAACTGACTTGAGATCTACACCTTTACAAAAGCCATAAATCTATAACTTCTTCTCATAAGGATATTGGATATTTAAACCTTCATAGGCCTTATTTGTGTTGAAATTATCATGAAGATGCTTGATGTTGACTTGTAATTGACTTATAAAAAAAAGATCATATAGGCTATAAAAAATGCATAGATTTATTACAAACTACTATTCGTTAATGTCTTGATGTTTGATCTCTTACTTGTGAAATGGAATTGAGGGAGAGTTTTGTCCTTGTAGTTGATAGATGTCAAAATGATGGAGGATACCTTTCTTTTACCTCTCCTAAGCATTTTGGGGTGCAAACCACAAGGAAGGATGACATAGGAAAACATTTCCCACTAAATCAAGCCCAACATTGTGTGGACCAAATTTGGGGCCAATTTAGGGGGAGTGAGGTGCCCTAGGTTCTTTTCTCCCTCCAAGATGGTCCTAAAATAGGACCTGAGATCCTAAATGAGGAGATGATGCTAGAAACAAATACTAAATTACACTAGATCAAGCATGTCGATCATGCAAGTCTAGGAACACTAAAATGGGGCCTAGACAAGCATGAATTTGCATAAGGGTGCAATTTTTCAACACTACTTGACAACATTTTTTTTATTGATGAAAAAATTGTCAGATGCATGCAATGCAAAGTTATAAGGTAGCTTAATTTTTTGTTTTATTCATTGTGGGCACAAATCGTTAGTGCAAACACATCTGGGTAGGTGGGTTTATGCTAGGAATGCTCCTAGTTTAGTTCCTAACTCGCTAGCTAGAATGTTCAAGGCCATACCATAGTGGCACTCTCTTAAGTGCCCTATCTTAAAAAAAATCTCAAACATTGATGGGCTATTTATTAGAAATTGGGGCACATATGAATTATCCATTTGATTGGCCCATCTATAATTACCTATCTTAGACTTTCAAAAATTGAAGCCATTTTCTTAGGGCAACAATTTTTCCGTTGAATGCAAAAATTGTTAGATGCATGCAATTCAAAGTTGCATTGAGGTAGCATAATTTACATATAGAAGAATGTTGATTCCTAAGTAAACTTAAGAATACGTGTACACAAACACCCCTCCTTAAGTGCAATTTAGGGAGAAATATGCAAGAGTTGCAATCAATGAATCAAAATGTAATATGCAATATGAGATGAATTATGGGTCTCTACAAATAGGCCAAGTTAAGTACCCATGTACAAATAATCATGCAACTAATATCTTACAACAGAGAAAAGGAGAAAACCTCATGGAGAAAAACTCCTTTACAAAAAGAGACATGCAAAGTGAGTAATGTATGGAGGTCTCATCACCAATACCCCCCAAGAACTACATTCATCACAAAGATACAATGAATATCCCCTGCATAGGAGGAAAAGATAAAGACAACATTGGCCCCATATAATGAAGAATATCCGACAAGAATGATAAGTGTTTGAAGACAAAACAAGATCCAATTCTTACAAACCACTTTTATCCCCTTAGGAAGAAACAAAACCATGTATCTAGATGTAGGTATGCTTCCCATTATAGATAGGAATTGGTAGGAAGTGGAATCCAAATGTATGATGATGTCTTTCAAATCTACTCATGTGTCTCCTTATCCATGAAAGATGTTGATGTCACAACCAAATCGAGTACATGCTCAAACAAATAAGAAAGTGACTAACTGAACAATGTGGAAATTGATATGAGGAAAGATCCAAAGATAAATATGATGTGATTGAAGGAGAGAAATGGCTATCATCAAAGAGGAAAGTTATAATTTCAAGAGTGTCTCCCAAATTTTCAATGTGAGAATCCACAAATAATGAACCAATATATGGTAAATAGGAATCCCATTCAAGAAGGCAAATATATATCTCATGCAATGAAGCACTGATAATGTGTCCTTCAGCCAATTCTAAAAGACAATGATAATCCTGCTCATCAAGAACAATGGAAGTCTCAAGTGAAGGCATATCAATTACCTCTGATAAAGAATATGGAACCTAAGAAGTAACCTCATCCTCATTTGAATCCTCAAAATGCTCCAAAATAAGGAATTCCATAATAGTATCATAATCATAGGGTATCTTCTTTGAAGGATGAAAAGACACACTATAGTTAGAAAGAGGATCATCTGGGAATTTTTGAGTATCACGATCCTCATATAACTCCCAAATTACAGTCCAAAGAATATAGGAACACTCAAAACCAACAATAAACTCTAAGATGCCACCATTTACATGCATACTAATGACTCCTAGGAAATGATATCTTTTACAATTCCAAGCAAATCTCTGTTGAGGTGTACAAAGTGGAGGAACATTATCATACAAAAATGACAACAAGTTAAGCCATCAAAGATGGTTGATAATTCCATTTCTCCATTTAATGCAGTTCCCTATTTAAACCTTCAAAGGCCATCTTTGTATTGAAATTCTCATGAAGATGCTTGACATTGACTTGTAATTGACTTAGGAAGAGAAGATCATGGAGGCTATAAAAAATGCATAGATTTTCTACAAACTCCTATTCTTTAATGCCTTGTTGCTTAATCTATTACTCTTGAAATGGAATTGAGGGAGAGCTTCATCCTTCTAGTTGATAGGTGTCAAAATAAGGGAGGATACCTCTCTTAAGCATTTTGGGGTACAAACAACGAAGAAGAATGACACAAGGAAAAAAATTCTACTAAATGAAGCCAATTGTTGTGTGGATCAAATTTGGGGCTATTTTAGGGGGAGCAGGGAACTCTAGGTGTCCTACTCCCTCCAAATGGTCCTAAACTGACACCCAAGGTCCTAAATAAGGAGAAGATGCCAGACACAAATACCGAATTAAGCTCGATCAAACATGTCGGGCACGCAACTCCAAGAATGCTAAAATGGGGCCTATATAAGCATGAAATAGCATAATGGTGTAGTTTTGCAGTACTACTTGACAACAATTTTTCTATTGATGCAAAATTTATCAGATGCACGCAATGAAAAGTTTCAAGGTAGCATAATTTTCATTCTATTCATTATGGGCATAGATTGTTAACGTGAACACATATGAGTAGGTGGGTTTATGCTAGCAATGCTTCTATTTTTGTTTCCAACTTGCCAGAAGGTTTAGGGCTATATTGCAGTGGCACTATCCCTTAAGTGCCCTGTGTTCAAAAAATTGTCAAACTTTGATGGGTTGTTTATTAGAAACTAGGTCACATATGAACAATCCATTTGAACTTAAGGGTCGCAAGACCCATCTACAATAACCTATCTCATATTTTCAAAAATCGGAGCCATTTTCTTATGGTAACAATTTTTTTATTGATGCAAAAATTGTCAGATGCATGAAATGAAAAGTTGCAAGGTAGCCTAATTTGCATTTGGAAGAATATTAATTCATAAGTAAACTTAAGAATACGTGTACACCAACACCCCTCCATAAGTGAAACTTAGGGATAAATATGCAAGAGATGCAATTAGCAAATGAAAATGCAATATGCAATATGAGATGAATTATGGGTCTCGACAAATAAGCCATGTTAGGTACTCATGTACAACTAATCATGCAGCTAATCTCTTATAATGGAGAAAAGGAGAAAAACTCATTGGACAAAATTAATTTCCAAAAAAGAGACATGCAGAGTGAGTGATGTATGAAGGTCTCATCACCAATACCCCCAAGAATGATATCCATCTTGAAGATATAATGAATAGCCCCTCCATAGGAGGAAAAGATAGAAACAACACTGGACACACATAATGAAGAATCTCCTACAAGAATGGTAAGATTTTGAAGATAAAACAAGATCAAATGCTTACAAACTGGTTGTCTCATGTTAGGAAGAAATAAAACCATGTACAGATGTAGGTATGCTTCCCATTCTAGATAGGACTTGGTAGGAAGTGGAATCCAAATCTATGATGATATCTTTGAAATGTACTGATTTGTCTCCTTGTCCATGAAATCTATTGATATCACAATCAAATTAGGTACATTCCCAAACAAATAAGAAAGTTACAAACAAGAATTATGTTGAAACTAATACAAGGAAAGATCGAAAGATAAATATGATGTGATAGCAGGAAAGAAATGGCTATCATCAAAGAGGAAAGAAATGCCCTCAAGAGTGTCTCCCAAATTTTTAATGTAAGATTCCACAAACAATGAACCAATATGTGGTAAATACGAATCTCAACCAAGAAGACAGATAGATACCTCATGCAACAAAGCACTAATAATGTGTCCTTCAGCCAAGTTTGAAAGAGAATGATAATCCTGCTCATCAAGAACAATGGAAGTCTCACGTGAAGGTAGATCAATTACCTTTAATGAAGAATAAGGAACCTAAGAAGCAACCTTATCTTGATTTGAAGTCTTAAAATGCTCCAAATTAGCAAATTCCATAATAGTATCATGTAATCATAGGGTATCTTCTTTAAAGGATGATGATGCACACTTTAGTTAGAAAGAGGATCATTTGGTATTGGTTGAGTATCATAGTCGCCATATAACTCCCAAATTATAGTCCAAAGAGCATAAGACACTCAAAACCGACAATAGACTCTAAGATGTCATCATCTAGAATCTCCTGTAAGAATGATAAGTTTTTGAATATAAAACAAGATTGAATTCTTACAAACCAGTTGTCTCCCATTAGGAAGAAACAAAACCATGTAGAGATGCAAGTATGCTTCCCATTCTAGATAGGAATTGGTAGGAAGTGGAATCCAAATCTATGATGATGTCTTCAAAATCTACTAATTTGTCTCCTTGTCCATGAAGTATGTTGGTATCACAATCAAATTAGGTACATTCCCAAATAAATAAGAAAGTGACAAACTAGAACTATGTGGAAATTGATACAGGGCAAGATCCAAAGACAAAGATGATGTGATAACAAGAAAGAAATGGTTATCATCAAAGAGGAAATAAATGCCCTCAAGAGCGTCTCCCAAATTTTCAATGTAAGATTCCATAAACAATGAACCAATATATGGTAAATAGGAAACTCAACCAGGAAGACACATAGATACCTCATGCAACGAAGCACTAATAATGTGTCCTTCAACCAAGTTTGAAAGACAATGATAATCTTGCTCATCAGGAGCAACAAAAGTCTCAAGTGAAGGTAGATCAATTACCTTTGATGAAGAATAAGAAACCTAAGAAGCAACCTTATCCTGATTTGAAGTCTCAAAATGCTCCAAATTAGCAAATTTCATAATAGTATCATAATCATAGGGTATCTTCTTTAAAGGATGATGAGGTACACTTCAGTTAGAAAGAGCATCATTTGGTAGTGGCTCAGTATCAGAGTCGCCATATAACTCCCAAATTTTAGTCCAAAGAGCAAAGGATACTCAAAACTAACAATAGACTCTAACATGTCATCATCTAAATAGGCATATCAATGACTCCTAGGTCATGATCTCTCTTACAATTCCAAGCAAAAATCTGACAAGGTGTGCAAAGTGGTTGAACAAGGTCATATAAAAATGACAACAAGTTAAACCATTGAAGATGGGTGATAATTCCATTTCTCCATTTAACATAGTCTCCCCTCTTCAAAACAATCAGAGATAGACAAAAAGAAAACACCATTTACAATTATGATTCTTAAGAAAAAGAGATATAGCCATCAGAAGATAATGGAAACTCCCATAAAAAAGATAGAAAAGGCAACATTAAAACCCTAATTTTCTACAAAACGATGTGGAGTAGTAACACCACTCAAGTCATAATTCAACAAGTTCACAACGGGCCTACAACGACGTCACAAATCTCAAATGCAGATAAGGAAACCCCAAGTTCTCCTACACAAGAGAGCCAAAGACAAGCAAATGGGCCTAAGATCACGTATCACAAGTCGACCAACCATGAAAAGGCTTCCCTTGCCACCAATGTGGGACTAAAGTCCAATGAAGAATGCACAAAATTAACTTTGAGTGCAACACTAATCACTGACGATCCATGTCATCACAAGCACCGATGACACAAATGTGGGACTAAATTTTGATGAAGAATGCACAATATTAACTCTAAGTGTGGGACTAATCACTGATGATCCATTTCATCACAAGCACCAACAACACCAAGCTCAAACCAAACTACATACAAGCACCACACTAGTTTTCACAAGTCAATAGGAAGCCCTACACACAAAATGAGGCCAACGACAGGCCACGTGAGCCTAAGATTTTACCACACATAGGGGTATGAAGTATAAAAACTACAAAAATCCTTTCCTTGTTGCCAATGTTGGGCTAAAATCTCATCCACAATCCCTCCCAACTCTACTCATGCACCCACCAAAGACTGCAGTTACACAATGAAGCCCTAGGATAGATTATTAAAGCCAATACTTTATAATTTTGATGCCAAATAAATAAATCAACCAATGGGAAGCTTTGTAGATCCATGTGATGAAGAAACATGAGAGGAAAATGAATTTCATAGCCTATGAACACTTCAATATGTAATGTGCCTTCAACTACATGTAGGGAGAACAAACCAAACAATCGCTAGAAGAATGCATGCACTAAAAAAAATGAATCTCAAAACCTGGCAAAAAAACTCACCAAGTAGGAAAGGGCTTTAGTCAGTCACTTGATACTTGTTGATGCATCCAAGAGCCTATGTTGCAAGCCAAAACATAATCCTTTACTAAACAATGAGAAGTAACTACAAGCTATTTTATCATGTGCATTGATGTATATGAGATATCTTATACTGTACAAATTTGATGCTTATAAAGTAGAAAGCAGGTGAAAATAATACAAGTGGCTAAGACAAATGTCTGATAAGAGTAGGTATAAACACTCTGGTACAAAAAAAATGATATACCTAATCTGATTAGCTAATATACAACTGTATACATGTAGAAGAATGTTGATTCCTAAGTAAACTTAAAGAATACATGCACTACAACATAAACATGTACACCAACAATAAAGCATTAAATTATTATGAAGTATTTTAACTTTCTTATTTAAGAGTTTAAATAATTCTCTTATTATTAATTCAGTTCTTCCTATTTTGAAAAATATATTTATATAATGCAATTCTAATCTCCTTACAAGTCCATTAATAAATTTAATCAGAGCAATACATTGCTATATTTATTTATTATTCTTCATATAATGATCAATAAGTATACAAATTTAAATTTTTAAAAAAACTTAAGATTGTTGAAAAATTAAACTATTATTTGCAATTAATTTTAAGTTACAACGAATAATAAACAATTCACATGCTCATCAAAATAATTAATTATGAAGGGAGAACTAATAACATTTAACATGTGCATCATAAATTCAAAAGATTTTATATTGAATTAAATCTTAAATTTCTTAATTAATAGAAATTTTTTAAGTGCATAGAAAAAAAAAATTAATAACAAATTACAAAATGGTCAATCATTCCTTGCCTCACCCTAATTCAACTAGAGATGTGTTGTTCTAGATTTGTCTACATATCAATGATCAACATTGTCTTGCCAAAATTTGGTTGGAACTTCATAACAGTGTAATATTGCTTTATTTAGTGGAGGGATTTAAAAATTATTTTGCAGTTATCTTATTTAGTTAAGAGTTATTTTATTTTATGTTAGAATTATTTAAGCTTTGTTTTATTTTATTTATTAAAAAGTTATTTTATAGTTTTTTTTTCAAAGACCATGTATCAACCGTGTTTTGGGTTTTAAGCACTGAGTTAACATTCCAAATAACTTTCTCAACAAAAAATTAAATTCTTTAGTATCTTTAATTTTTTTTTTCTTTTTAATAAATTATTTTAAAGTTAAATATAATATTTATAGTGATGCAAGTCGATTGAAATAGTCTTGGTCATTTGATAGTCTTGACATTATTGAAATTTATGGCTAGTTTGAACAAAAGGTAGGCTATACTAGACTTTATTGGTGATTGTCATTAAAGAAGTTTGAGATCAATGACACTCAAATGTAAGAATGCACATACATAGAAGTAGTCATTGAGACTATTTTAACTATTAGTAAATAACATTCCACCACATGACCCTATTGACAACGAAACACAAGCCTTATCTATTCATGTGTCTTTTCTATGTTTCACAAATTACATACATACCAAGGCACTAAGAACTCAAACATCTAACTAAAATCCCTCTTTATTATACTTCATATATCTCAATCAAAATCTCCCATTTTTACACCTATTGAACTAAATAGATTTTCAAAGACTACAATCCAAAGATAATATTATGACTACTAGATTTAACTTTACCGACCAAACCTTAATAATAGACATATGTCAGCTAGTGGGTTAACCATGAGTCCTTGGTACACATAAGATAGAACCATTTCCAAAACCACATAGCTATTTAAATGCCTATAGGCTATATCTCATTCTAGTTGACTATGCCAACAAAATAGATTCTATCTCAAAGAAGATTTAAATGTTTCTTATGTTTTATTTAGAAATAATTCTAAACACAAGTTCTAACTCCCTTATATGACACGTGTTTAATAGAGAATTAAAAATATAAAATCTCACAATAACTAAAATAAATAAAATATATAACTTTTAGAGAGTATCGTCTCTACCTAAGATCCAAGGAGACGAAGCCATAAGCACACGCTCACACCGGACATGCAAATTAAATTAGTTCAGAAATTGTACGATTCGTTTTGAATCATCATAAAATCTAAGACTGATTGTATCCGCTAGGTATCCATTCTTCTTCTTTTTACAGAATTACATGGCAACAGAGACTATAACTACCCACAACAGCATATTGATAGTGGGTACTTTCAAATAAGTTAAAATGGCGAGTTCCGAATAAGTTATATTGGGAGGAGTGGAATCGGATTTTTTTAATATGGTACACTTAAAAACTATAAAAAATCTTAATTAAACCTCAGCAAAACACCTCTCTGTTAACCATGGGTGATTTGTAATGAGTGATTTAAGGAGATATGCTCAGCTCCTCCTCTCATCACTACTACCCACTAGTTATGGCCAAGTCTCTGCACGCAATCATGGTGCCATACCCTGCACAACAAGGAAGCATCAATCCTCTAATGCAATTAGCTCACTTGCTCTCTGCAAGGCGATTTTTCATTACCTTCGTTGATACGGAAGAGAGCCACCGGTGCATGTTAAATGCCCGTGGACATGCTCATCAGCACAATGTGGCTGAGGGCTTTCGGTTTTTGACCGTCCCGGACGGTTTTGAGTCAGAACACGAAGGCCGTTTCGATTCTGATGTTTTGGAGAAACATCTGGTTGCCAGTCTCTCAGAGATGGTGCCTCCCATCACCTGCATTATCACTGAAAGCTTTGTGCATTGCACGCACCAGGTAGCCCTCAATCTCCGAGTGCCCAGAGTTGTTTTCTGGACTTATTGCGCGGCTGCATCTATTACGCAGTTTGAAGCCGAGTTGCTTCTCTCCCGGGGATATATTCCTGTGAAATGTAAGAATATGTAGCTTTCTAAACACCCTTCAATTGCATTTTGCTATACTATTTTGTTTTTGTTATAAACAGTTTTTTGGGTTTGTGATTTCAGTGGAAGAAGGGAAGAGGCCGGAGAATGTGATCACTTGTTTACCCGGTAATCTCCCACCTTTACTGCCGACCGATCTCAACTCCTTCTACCGCTTTGACAATTTAATCGAAACTCTTGTCTATCAGAGTCAACTCCAAAACAGAGGAGATTACGTGATGGTGAACACGGTGGAGGAGTTGGAAGGGAGGGAAGCAGTAGCAGCACTGTCTATAAACGGGTGTCCTTCTGTGGCTGTGGGTCCTCTGTTTCTTCCCAATTTTCTGGCTCACAGAGATGTCGTACAGTCGGGCAGTATGTTTGCAGAGGACAAGAGGTGTGTGGGATGGTTGGATGCGCAGCAGGTGGGTTCTGTGATATATGTTTCTTTTGGGAGCACCTCCCTCAAATCTAACCAACAGCTGGAAGAGATTGCTCTGGGCCTGGAGAGCAGCCAGCATCCTTTTCTGTGGGTTCTGCGAAAGGATATTGCACAAGGGAAGTCTGCCGTTTTGCCGCATGGGTTTTTAGAACGGATTGGAGATAGAGGGCTGATTGTGGGATGGGCACCGCAGGTGAAGGTGCTGTCCCACCCTTCCATTGGAGCGTTTCTTACCCACGGCGGATGGAACTCTGTGATGGAGAGCATCAGCTTCGGAATTCCTATGCTGGGATGGCCATATTTTGCGGATCAGTTTCTCAATTGCAGATTTGTCAAAGATGTGTGGAAGATTGGGATGGACTTTGAGGGTGTGGATGTTGATGGACAAAGGTTTGTTACGAGAGAAGAGGTGGAGAGGGGGGTGAGAAGTATTATGGCATGTGAGGAGGCGAGGCAATGGGTGTTGAAATTGAAGGAGGTAACAGTTAAAGCAGTTAGCCTAGGTGGCTCTTCCTTCCGCAACTTGAACAAGTTTATCCAGGACATTATTCAAATTGCAAAATCATTTTCCCGTTGAATAATCATTTTCCAATCTGGTAGGTTAATGATGATAGAAGGTGCACATCAAATAGCTCCATGAAGGTGATATTGGGTGTTATTCCAAAGTCTAATCAAGTTCAGAATATGATTTGTGTATGAGCTTTCTTATTTTTAGGGTATGTTAATTACTCGCAAGATGACTGTATGGGTTCTGCATGTCTGTACAGGGCTCTTGTTACAGATTTTACTTCCCGGTTTAGATGATTTTGCTCAGAGTTTCTCACCTCAATTCATGTTTGTAAAGTGTTACTATAATCAACTGTTGTTTTAGTACTTGTTTCTTGTATCGCTGTTCTTTTGAGGAGTTTTATTGAATATTAAAAAAATAGTGTAAAGGTCAATGCAAGGATGTACAAGGTGTCATTGATGTGGTTGTTTAAGAAGACATGAGATTTCTATAGCATATAGGGGAAGAGTACCAGTAGTTAGTTGAGCATGTATCAATTGTTGTGAGGGTTGTTGATACCTTTTGTTCCAAAAATTGAAAAAATAAAACCTATTGTTTGAAACAAAAAATATCAATTTTTGTTAGGAAATGTACCAACAATTGTTAGGAAATGTACCAATAGTTGTTAAGAAATGTACTAATATTGTAAAAAGTAACCAATCAGGTGATGCCATATCAGCGGCGCAACTATTGGGGTCTCTTTTGCACGCCTATTGGTCTCACTTTTTTTTTGGGCTGTTTTGGACACCTTGGCAAAAAGCATGCTGATGTGGCATCATATTTGATGATGTGGCCTCGAAACCTTAGTTATAAGCAGGGGGCTTGCCAAGTAAGCTGCTGTAAAAAAATCAGAGTGATTTGAAATTTCCAAGTAAGATTTTGAGAAGCACGAAGTTAGGGTGCACAACTACTGAGTCCTTTCCCCTACCTATCAAGTTTTTGATAGATTGTTTAATTGAGAAGATTTCCATGTGCCTATCAAGCTCGTGAGGATGACTTGATGAATGATTTGGTTGAATTTAACTATGGTTGAGATTTAAAGTAGTATGAAAATATATGAGTAATATGCATTCGGGTGTAAATGAGTGTGGTTGATCTTGTGATTAACTGTATTTTTATTTATTTAATATAGATAAATAATGTAGGAATATTTATTTATTTTAGATGAATAAAAAATGTTTAGTTAATTAAATAATAAGATAATGTGGTATTATTAGTGAAGTGAAAAGGAGAATTGTGGTTGATACTGGTATATAGTGAGGTGATATCTAACATAGTATATAAATTAAAAAATAGTAAAAAATAAATAAATTTATTTGTTCTTTGTTAATTTATGCATCTACATATAATTTTTTTGATAATCACATAAATGAACAAATTTTAGATTTGCATATATTTTGTATAAGTTGTTATAATAAAATTTCTACCTTGTTTCTCAATATTTACTATTAGAGATTATGGTTTTGTATAAAGGGGGACACTTTTTTATCAATAATTGATTTTTTTTTGCTTGCAATGAAATATTTTTCATTGAGTGGTTTTCTAGATTGAAAATCATGGCATTTAACTCTAAAGTGGGTATTAAAAATGTATAGGGAAAAAGTGAACCACTTCGATAGGCAGATGAACACTAGTCAGGAACTCACTATTTAGCCTCTCTACTCAAGATGCAGTACAAGTATACGACTGTTTGGTATCCCTTAGATGACACTGAACATGTCACAGAGGTCTTTTGACGCAACTCTATGATAGTTTGTCTAAGGATGCATGGCTCTTAGATGAAAACACGACACATTGGCATCCCATACGGATAGAGTCACAAAGTCTGTACAAAGGACAGACTGCGACAAAAAATGTTTCTAGATAATAAAATTAAATGAAATAATAGAACAGAAAGTAAATATGACCAACTATGAAATAAAAAGAGATGGAAGAATAATTCTTACAAATGGTCCACTCTCGAAGCCTTTAACAAGCTCCTCGAATTAACTTGGAAACTTGCACACAAAGCAAGCAAAATGAAAGGTTGTAGCTATGTTTTAGAGGCCCACCACAGTGAGACCCCCATTTTGGTGTTTCCACCTACATGGACAACCAAGATAGATAGATAGAAAGATGATGGAAAATAATAGATAAATGATACAACAAAGATAATTGATAATATGCTATAGAGATAGTAAAAGAAAGAGGAAAAAGAAAACTCTCCTTCCACACCCAAAGCAAGAAGTTTGCTAGAAGAAGAAGAAGAATAAGAAGGAGAAGTCGATCTTCCTTGGAGCGTGATAATGATGGTAATATGGGAGAGTTGAGTATGAAATGAAAGAGAGCTTCTAGACAAGAGTAGATGCAAGAAACCAATAGAGTGATCAAATTTCTAACTAGAGTGAAAATGGACTTTGAAGGGGAAGATATGCATGGTGGGATGAAGCTGAATGTCGGTGGATGCATATAGAGGCGTGGCAAGAATCTTCCAGGCATAGGCATAATGCTCAAATGGTCATGCCTTCAGGTTGTCAAATTCCCAGGATGTAAGAACGACATGCTGACATCTCCACAACGTGCTAGTGTTTATAAGTCAAAATAGTCAATATGGCTGGGAAAAGGACAAGGCAGAGGCTGATGAGGAAAGTGAGATGGACAAACATGACAAGGTGGTTAAGGAGTTCTCCAATTAGCATAAAGCATATGCACTTATGTAGCATATAATTATATGGGGTGTAATTTATGACTCTACATTTTCCCCCCACTTTAGCAAGCATATTATTATTAGTGAAATATGAGCTAAAGTTAAGATTACCAAGATTTGAAGGGAAAGTAGAATCCTTTTGCAAAGATTCTCCCAACTAAGATTTTTGAATATTCAAAGAGATTTTGTTGGGGATGTTCCATCAAAAAACATGTTAGTTATAGATAAACATGCTAGATGAAAAAGTAAATAACATGATACGACAAGAAATGAGATAACAAATAATGATAAATAGATAAATGGATTTCACCAGTATGGGTAGCATGTTGTGCTAGATAGCCATATGATAGGGCAATTTTTGATAGAGTGGATTGGCCCCCACAAAAGGTGAAAAGACCCTGTGGTTTGGCTCCCACTATGGCAAACAAGATAATGGTTTCTAGATTTCACTAGTATGAGTAGCAAGTTATGCTAGATATCCATATAATAGGGTGACCTTAGATCAAGTGCCTTGGCCCCCACTAATATGTAAACATGATAATGGATTTCGCCGATAAAGGTAACAAATTATGCTAGATATCCATATGATGGGGCGAACTTAGATCAAGTGGATTAGCCCCCAGTAATAGGCAAACAAGATGATAGATCAAGTGGTTTGGCCCCTACTAATAGGCAAATAGGATAATGGATCAAATGGTTTGGACCCCACTAATGGAAAAGTAGAATGATGTAAAATTTACATATATGATAATGCCAAAATATAAATGCATAGGAGGCCTCCTCTTAGAATGGTATGTGTGAGACACATATCATTCTAAGGAAAATGGATGTTGTGTCACATCAACGTAGAGAGATGTTTCTATGGAATGCCACCTTGCAACAATTGACACAAAGCACCCACAACATCAAAAAAAACATAAGAGCACAACATGATCTACTAATTCAGTGTCAAAACCCATAGTAGTGGAAAGAGATGATATATGGTAGTGCATGGGTGTTTCATTATGGTACCAAACTTTGTGGATCATATGAAGAAGGCACATGAAGAAAAAGAGAAAATAAAAATTGGGTCAACATGGAAGAGAGCCTAAATGCCCTCAACACTTTTCATCATCATTGTATCGAAAAGAAATATATGATAGATAAAAGAAGGGCAATTGACAAATAGAAGAAGATTATGACAGAAAATCTCCTATTTCCAAGGACCTACGAAATGACATGGGTCCTTCAGGAGATCACGCAACATATAAAGATGGATAACCTCTCATTTCCAAGTACCAATGGGGTAACTTCAGTCCTTTAGGAGGGAGAAAACATGTAAAGCAAGTATGGGGGAACACAAGAAAACACACTCTAATCTACAAGATAAAGAAAGGGAGGCACCAACCTAGAGGTCATCCACCAACAGGTCACTATCCTCCCAATATTGATCATATAGACAGGGAGGTCATGGCTGAAGGGGGGTAACTGCAAGGGGAGTGCCTGGCGTGACACCAACAATAAGGGCTAGGGATGAAGAAACTTCCATATTTTCATCTAGGAGCCCTTGGGAGCAAAGATTACTTTAGTGGTGAATATTTGCCAATGGCGAATTTTTCACGTCGGCAACCTGGGAAATGACAAATATTTTGTACCAACTAAGGATGGCCATGTCGCCAGAACATTATCAATTTCCATCAAAGTCACGGCCCAATCGCCATATGTTTTATGCAATTAAATGTTTCTATGCAATGATTTTGCCAATACAATATATGGTGGACACACGGTAAATTTAATTTTTTCACCTACACTCTCCAAGGTTGCCTTAATAGGCAACCTTAATTCACCTATAGGCATGTGAAGATTTTTTAGCCAGGAGGACCCAATTCGCCCAACATCTTGCCGACGCATGTCTCCATTCACCCCAACTTTTTCCAACTATATTGTATTTGCCAATTATTTGGACGACCTATAATCACCTCGAAAATTACATAAGCCGTGTTATAGTTACGTGAGATTTGCCAAATATTTGTATACCATATAAAATTCCCACAGAATTTGCCATATAAGGATTGGTATAAATACATGCAAAGATCAGATCTATCTCAACACAATCTGGTGAGTTCTAGGCTCTAAATTTTGATCAATAGTGAAGTTTTAGACCAAGGAAAACCATTGTTGTTGACTACATTGGTGACTGCTAGTGACCTAAAGGTGAGCGATCATATTTTTGAAGTGCTATAATATTATTCTAAATTTATCTATATTTGTTTGCATTGTTGAGTTCATTTTTATTCAGTGATGACCCGTCAGTGCCAAGTAGTCAAGACTCAGGGGGGACATTTAGACTCCAGACATCTAGATTGTAGGTCATAGGGCCAATGAAACATATATTATACATTATAGTCTATTATTGCTTCTTCAACAAATTGAATTTTTTTGGTAGCCTTTATTTAGTTAGAGATGTCGAACAGGAAGAGGGGTAGGAAACTTGAGTGTGGGGAAGGCCATGAGAGGCCAAAAAATAGATGGTTTTCTTCGTACTTTGGCATTGGAAAAGATTGTGGTGAAAATCATGAAGGTACATCATCACAAGTACAAGTACAAAATTCACCACCTACATCACATGTTGAAGACGACGGCAGACCTGATATCTCAGATCAGGATGATCTTGAAGAAGATTATCTGGTAGATGCCCAGGTTAGCCGGAATGATATATTCGACTTGGGTGATAATGCCATTGATGATAATGCATGGAAGGGGAAAAGAAATTGCATATCAAAAAAGGGTGAACCACAATAAAAAAAGGATCGAGAGTGGGATATGTCAGTAGGAATTTTCAAATTAGTTGGGCATCAAAGTATCCATTCATTGAACTAGTGGAGAATCCAATTGAAGGAGAGCCTCCAATAGAATGCGGGTGTAAGTTTTGCACTTCAAAACATAACAAGGAAATTAGGTTGCAGCTAAAATTTGACACCATAGAGAAGCATATGGGTAAAGTTTATGAAATAGAAATGATAGACGAATTTGAAAAATCAGTGATAAGATGGAAAAAAAAGGAGGATTGTAAGCATGTGAGGAATGGCAACTGTAAGAGATTGGATTTTGATTTTGACTTTGATGGATGTTGTAGCTAAAGTGGATACCAAATACCCTTTCCTCTGGAACCTAGACCACCACCTTCAAAACCCATTTTTTCCACAATGCTTTCCCCTTTGCTATATTTTTCTTTCATGGACTCATTGACTGCACCTAATATTTTAGGTACTATAGTAGTTGTTGGAGTGGGCTCAACCTCATACTCATCATCATCTTCACTCCTATCATATGCTGTTGTGGGATGCTCCATATTCCACAATTTGCTAAACTCTCCATACTCGTTGATGGTCTCAAATTCTACACTAGTCTTTGGTTCACCGAGATTCTTCCTCATAGTCCAAAAATCATTTATTTCGGTTTGAGTCCAAAAACTCTCTTTACATTCTTGCAGAATTGATTTGGGGATAGATTTCTTAGATGGATTAGCAGATTTTAGGTAGAAATTGTAGGACATCCTATTTTGGATGCCTTGGACCTCCTTTGTTGTCCTTTGTGTGTGCAATGCCATAATTTGTGATGAAATTTCTTTTGTTGAAATATTATTGTCAGCTGCAATTTTCTCCATCTCTTTTTTAACCTCATCCCAGGAGTCCATGTTTCTAAGATTTTCTAGCAATGGTTTACTTTCATGTTGACATAATGTTGAAGAGTTCCCATTTTTCTTAAGCCTTACTTGAACTACACATATTGGATCATACAGCCAGAGACCCTCATCACCAAAGTTAAAAACTATCAAAAAATCATGCGCCACATTGAATGCTTTTCTCTCAAATGTGAACCCTCCACATGAGAAAGGCAAGGAAGGAAATATGCTCTTCTTTTGTTGACCATGGAAGTGCTTATCTATGCTCTCCAATCACCGTAAATACTCCAATGCAAATACCCTCTCTATCACATGTATTGGAAGTTTGTATGGTTTTACTACCGATTTGTAAAACCTTAACACAGTGAATTTTTCCATGAAGAACCAATCAACCAATTCTATTTGACTTCCGAGTTGAATGCAATCTCTACAAGACATAGGCAACCTAGGCATTGGAGTGCTTGTAATTTCATTATACATTGGTGCCAAAAAGAAGTCTACAAAATGGTTGTAGTTCTTTCTGTTATCATGCATCCTTATCTTTGGTGTCCATTCATATATTGGACACTCTGTTCTCTTCCCAGTCTTCTCATCAATCTTATAGTTCACAATTTGAATCTTGTTGGCCTCGAATATTGCACAATACTTGGATAGAAGGAGGTAGCACAAGTAGGATGAGAACCTAAATGTCTTAGAAGAACCTTTTTTGACCCTTACTAATTGTTTTTGCATGGATTGAACAATGTGCTCAATAAAATTATATCTTAATGGTTGACCTACACAATAGATATTATAAATCATTTCAAGAAGGCTTGCACCCACTTCCCTATCATTTTCCAATCCCAAGCAAAATGACAGAAAGGAAATAGTATCCCCAACCCATGGAACAAAAATGTTAGAATCATAAGGAGGCTTATGATTCTAGTCCAACACAATACCAGTACCACTCTTTATTAGAGATTTGATAAATGAATCTCTGTGCGACTTGGATCGAGTCTCTCATAATTCCCTGCCAACTTTCCAAGGTCAATTTGGATGTTTGAGTTTTGGGCTTCAAATCCTAGGTTCAACGAACGAGCAAATTCTCCCTCATTTATGGATAGAATTTCGTCTTTTGTATTTTTATTGACAATTACTTTTTTATCTTCATCATAATTTTTGGTGTAGACCATGACAAAATCAGGGCAAGGGAATACTTTAGGTAACACCATGCTTCCCAATCTAGCATCCTATGATGTGATTTTATATGTTCTTTGTTTTAACATTGGGTTGAAAATAGTAAATTTGCCCTGCATGCATCTGCCGCCTTACTAGACAATGCATATCTAATATCTATGATACAAATTTCACCATGGATAGCAGGGTCATAAATATCATGGTATTCATCAGTGAAACCTAGTGTTTTAACCAGTTTGGTTAGGTAGATTTTGTTTTTCACTTGGCTTCCTGTTGAACTACTGCTTCCCATTTTCCCCATTGCTGTTATTGTTAATAATTCAAAATAATGCTAGATAAAAACCTAAAAATGCTAACCCTCAAATTGGACCACGAGATTAAAAAAAGCAAAAAAGGCAGGATGTAGGTGTTCTAGATTTTACCCAGAATTTCTATTTCACTAGATTGGCACAAACAATCTTTGTTGCAACTTGCATTCCTCAATCTATTAGTTGTTTCTGAATCTCGCTTGATTTACAAGTTTGTCCATGAAATGAAATACGATTATGATTTATGAGTCTCTTATTTTGAAAACTCTGAAAAGTACAAAAGTAATACCTAAAGGGTAAAATATCTAGAATCATGTTGTAATTTTATTAATTATTATTAATAACTATTCGATGCCGAAGGACAAAACATTCATTACTTCAGTATAAATTCCAAGGATATTAAATGTAAAACATTTAATTTAGGGCAAGGTTCTCACAAATATGTTCACTTCCCACATTCGGGCTGAAATCCACCCTAAGACATTGATCTTTGCTCATCCAACGGACAAGGGTACTTGTTTTCAGATGTCGCGGGTCCCATGACTTTTGCCATTTTTTGGGCATGTCACCATACTCGTGTGACTTTACGGGTCTATTTTTTTAAGTCTATTTAATAATTTTAAACTTTTTCTCGAAAAAGAGCTTTATAGACTTAATTATATTTAATTAAATTTAAAACGTTTCAATTCCGGGCGAAGTTCTCACAAATGTGTTCACTTCCCACATTCGAGTCGAAATCCACCCTAAGTCATTGATCTTTGCTCATCCAACGGATGATGGTACCTATTGTCAGTTGTCATGGGTCCCATGACTTCTGCCAGTTTTTGGGCATGCCACCATACTCATGTCACTTTTCGGGTCTATTTTTTAAGTCTGTTTAATCATTTTAAACTTCCACCTGGAAAAGAGCTTTATAGACTTAATTATATTTTATTAAATTTAAAATGTTTAATTCCAAGCAAAGTTCTCACAAATGTGTTCACTTCCCACATTCGGGCCGAAATTCACCCTAAGCCATTGATCTTTGTTCATCCAACGGATGATAGTACCCATTTTTCAGATTTCATGGGTCCCATGACTTCTGCCATTTTTCTAGCACGTTAACATACTCGTGTCACTTTTCAAGTCTCTTTTTTAAGTCTATTTAATTATTTTAAACTTCCACCCGAAAAAGAGCTTTATAGACTTAATTATATTTAATTAAATTTAAAATGTTCAATTCCAAGCGAAGTTCTCACAAATGTGCTCACTTCCCACATTTGGGCTGAAATCCACCCTAAGCCACTGATCTTTGTTCATCCAATAGATGATGATACTTGTTGAGTGTTGTCAGATGTCATTGGTCCCATAAGTAGAGACATTTAAATTTTAAATATGCGCGATAGCTTGATATAACTATTAAATATAATGTTAATATTATTTGTAAAAATTTAAAACTCAAAAACAATATAAAACATGAAACTTAGTTTCTAGAATAAAACAAATAACTAAATAAAAATATAAATTTTGATATACAATTTTAAAGGTAAAAGTTTAATATAAAAAAGAAAACATTCAATATTAAATCTAAAATATTAATTTAAAGTTTAACATAATTCTTTAAAAATATGTTTATGATATATAAATTTAAAAAATAGTTTAAAAATATATATTAAAGTTTAACATAAATTTAGTGTATTAATTTAAAGTTTAACAAAATTCTTTAAAAATATGTTTACGATATATAATTTTAAAAAATAGTTTGAAAATATATATAAAAGTTCAACATAAATTTAGTGTAATATAAATTTTAATTTAATAAATAAACAAAGACTAAAAATATATATAAAAGCTCAACATAAATTTAGTTTAGTATAAATTTTAATTTAATATAAATAAGATAAGTTTAATATAATTAAAATAAGTAAATTTAATATAATTAAATTTAGTTTAATATAAGTAAGTTGGAGTTTTAGTTCAAATCTTAACTATATATTTATAAAATTATAATCAACCATAATCAATGTACAAATAATTAAGTTCAAATCTTAACTATATATTTATAAAATTATAATCAACCATAATCAATGTACAAATAATTAATGGAATGAATTGAATTTTTTTTATATATATTAAATATAGAGGAAGAAGCATTACATAAAAAAGATCACAGTATTAAATTTATTTCCATTGTTTAACAAATAATTGAAATAACGTAGCTCATATACAAAAATAATTTAAAAAAATTAATCAATAAAAATGAAATAGAATTATAGAAAACATTTTTATATCCATAAGACTCTAAGAAGCAAACCGAAACAAGCTGGAATTTGAAAAATTATCATTAATATTTATTCTTTGGAAATTTACAATTTTCATGTCTGAAGTCTGGGACTTGAGTCCCTCAAAAACTTAAAAGCCAAAATGAGTGAGCCATTGAGCTTGTTAGGTTTTGAGGACATAGGGAAAAAAAAACTACTAGGGGCCTAGGGGGGTAGGGCTAGGGCACAGGTAGTGGATGGTTTACAACTTTGCCCTAAGAATCTGGCCCTCCTTCAATGTAGAATTCTTTAGAAAATATAAGCTGAGAGAATTCTTCAAGCCACGTGTGTAGTTTGGAAAGTCATCCAGGAGCAACCTTTCCGGAGGAAGTCCCTGCCCATCCGTGCCCATTTCCTATGACACGTTAGGTGCTCCGAATTCAGGTTCAGGAGAAACGGTTGCCTGGCCACTAGCACTGTTTGGTCAGGGAGGAGAAGCTTGGATAATTCACTCGCCCAAGGGATCCCCACCCCTACTTCTGCAAGGATGACAACAATAATGTTGTCTCCAAGGAAGTCTTCCTTAAAAAACTTCCTCAACAACATTAGCATATCCAGCTTGTCTCCTTCGAGGTCCAGAAGAGACGTTAAGAACGGGGAAGTAATGTTCGTGTTAACATGGTATCTATTTTCATTTTGCAAAAACTCTTTGCCCAGCACCATTCGCACAACCTCATTGATGAACGACCTGACCTCCTTATAGACTGATTGGAGGGTTTGGTCCTTAACGGAGCCCAGAAAGGCCCTCTAGTCCTCTGCAAAAATGCTTCTCAAGTAGATGGAAGTGTCCATCTTGAGAAAATAGATTAACAAATTAAACAACCTAAACCTATAAACCTAAACCAGAGGAAGAATTTAAATACCGTGAGCTTCGACAATTTATCTACCAAATGGCAAAGGCTAATTGAAGATGAAAGAAGAAGAGATTGTATATAAATAAAGCTCTTGATTGTAATAATTACTTCTCTAACCATATTTCTTTAAATTTTTTAAATCTTTCGTATCTTTTCAAATATTTCTCATAAATGCATGAGCGTGCGAAATTGGAAACAACTATGAACCAGTACCAAGTTGGCAAGTACCACATTGGAAGTCATGAGGAAAAAATGGATTGCAGTAAGTGAATAGATATGTATTAAATGACTGAAATTATCGATCGTGATTCATGACATTTGATACGTGTCTATTGAATCCAATTCCAGTCCAAGCACTTTCTGGTGAGCTATGTTCTCTTCAGAAAATTGGGCCGAAATAAAACTTCAGCCATTGATTTACGATCATCGAACGGTTTAAAATCATTGATGGATTTTAGGTATGTTTCGCCCTTCACGTGTCAAAGAGGCCACACTTATTGATACATCATGCAGAGTCCAGACTCAATGTGATGTACTTATGTGATGTGATGTTCCTTGTCTATTAATGGCAATGAATTGATCAAACTGCCAATAAATTATATATATTTCCATAAATAACAAAATATTCCCCAAAACAAATTCAATAATTTTCAAGCTGTGGATAAAAATCACCAATACATTTAAAATTTTTTTCCTTCAGAGTAAAAATTTTCGCCCATACAATTATATATTTGTTCCTTTTAACAAAAATTATTCACCTCCTATAATATATATTTTCCCCATAGAACAAGGTATAATTCGCTATAAATTTATGGAATTTTCATACCCTAGAAAAAAATTGCTAATACAAAATTTTTTTTTGCCCTATTTTGAAAAAAAACTTTTCGCCATCCATATGAAAATTTTCCCTCGAAAATAATGTCTGATTCACTAGGATTTTACATAGTTGCCCAGGGGGTGGTTTGTTAAAGTTATCCTTGCTTGGGAGGAGAGGGTTAGTGATCATGTAAAGAATACATGAATCAAAAAATAGAATGATTCAAAAAAATTATATAAAATTATAATTATAAAGAATACATACAATAATTATTTTTGTTTTTTAATAGAAATATTTTTACTTATTTTTATTTAAATTAATTTTAAATAAAGTGAATAGAATTTCTATAATTTGTTTAATTACTTCAATTTTAAATATAAAATAATAAAATTTATATATCTATATAGAAAAATCGCTTTATTTAAAATATTGAAAAGAATAAAAAAAAAAAAATTATCTATATAGAAAGATTACTTTATTTAAAATATTGTAAATAATAAAAAATAAAAAATTATTTAAAAGAATTTTTTTAAACATTCTATTTTTTAATAATTATTGTATGTATTCACTATCTGATGGCCTAGGAACAAATTCCCAGGTCTTATTTTTCTCTATTTGATCAATTTCTTCTTGCATAGCCTTGATCAATAGAGCATCTCTACTTGCTTCTGCATATGTTTTAGGTTCAAGTTGTGATAGAAAACATAAGCAGACGTTGATTTTTTGGATTTGCCAGTTTTCTTCATGTTTGTATTCCAGCAGATGTATCGCCTATTACAAGGTCTTCTGGATGGTTTTTCTGTAATAGCTTAGTGGACAATTTTGGAACTATTTTTGCAGGAGTATTTTGAGTGCTTCTTTCTTCTGGTTTGTGTTCAGTTTTAGTTTCAGATTGTTATTTAATTTCAGATTGTACAACACCATGTTCAGTTTCAGATTGGACAATACTGTCTATATCATCAATTTGTTGTTCACTATACAAATTTTCATCTATCTTGATGTTAGTACTTTCTACTATTCTTTTTAGCCTCTTATCGTAACATTTAAAATCTTTGTTGTGAGTGGAATAGCTTAAGAAAATACCTTCATCACAGCGCGATTCAAAACTGCCAAAAGCATCATTATCCCATTTAATATAGCATTTTATGCCAATTTTTTTGAAATAGCCAACATTTGTTGGCCTTCCTTACCAGAGCTTATAAGGAGTAAATTTAGTATTAACTCTTAATTACACTCTATTTAATATATATACAACAATATGTACTGCTTCCTTCCAATAAGTATTGGACAAATTTGCATCCTGAAGCATGGTTCTTTCCATATCTTTCACTGTTCTATTTTCCCTCTTAGCAACACCATTTTGTTGTGGTGTTCTAGAGGCTGAGTACTGCCTTTTAATTCCTTGTTCCTCATTATACTCCACAAATTATTGGGAGGTATAATCTCCCCCTTTATTTGATCTAAGGCATTTACCATTTTCCTAAAAATCTTGAACCTATTAAAGGTTGAACTACTTTATGCTGCAAGAATGTTACCCATGTCATTCTTGTATAATCATCAATAAACAACATGAAGTACCTTTCATTGCTTAAAGACTTTTTTCTTGTAGGTCCACATAAGTCAGTGTGTACTAGTTGCAGAGGCTTTAAGGAGGAATATTCTTTGGGCTTGAAACTCACCTTGGTTTATTTTCCCTCTTAACATTCTTTACATACATTGTTATCAAGTTTAGTCAGATTTGACATATTTTTAACATTCTAATTTTGATTAGGTTATCATAATTGATATGCCCTAACCTTCTATGTCAGACCTTTGTTTCATCATTTTGACTCATAAAACACACACTTTTTTCCTTTTTATTGTTTGTGCTCTCATAAAGATTATAGATGTTACCAATTGTTCTAAAACTTGCAGCTATGGTTTTACCAAATTTCTTTCTAATTTCACATCCTAGTGCATTGAATGAAACATGGAAGTCATTATCACAAATTTGTCTCACATTAAGAAAATTATGTGTCAATCCTTCAAGATACTACACATCATGCACTGGAGTTTCATTGTCAAGTAACATAGTGCCTTTACCTACAATCTGAATACAATGATTATTTCCAAACCTTGGAGCTCCTCCTAAATAGTTTTCCTAAAAAAATCTTGCTCTTATCACCAGTCATATGGTGAGAGAAGCCACTAGATCCATAACCCAAAGATTCTTTTTGATAGAATGCAGAGCTATTTGCACAACTAAAGCCTCAAATTTACCCTTTGGTTTCCAGACAAGTTTTTCTTTGACAATCTGATTTGATTTGTTTGATTGATCTATAAAACCATATTTGTAGAAAGCATCAATGTGTCCAAAATTTTTACATTTATAACATTTGAGATTGCTTAAAAATTTATAAGTTGGTTACCATTTACAAGACTTGGTTTTCTTCTAGACATAATCCTACATTCATTTGCTTTATGTCCAATTTGATTAAAATTGAAATAATAACCATAAAAGTAAAAATTATATCTAGAAGACTTACTTTTCTTGTCAATGGCCTTCTCCTTCTCAGTTTCAACCTGCTTTGAGGATTGTACTTCAAAACCTCCTTGTCTTTGCAAGAATTGTCAAGCTTTTTTTAAATATTAACATTTTTTGCTTCTAAGGATCAACATTCTTTATCTTTGCTATTCAGTTTTTTTTGAGTTACCTCAAGAATTCTTTTATTCTCTTCAATTTGCAAAGTTAGACCAGAAATGAGTTTTGTATCATTTTGATTATGATCTTTGAATGAAACAACTTATTTATTTCTTTGAGAGAACATCTTAGCTCTCCTTCAAGATCAATCTCTGATCTAGAGTTATCTGAATCAATGTTTTCTTGGTTTTCATTTGAAGTTAAAATAGCCATAAATAATGTCTCTTCCTCTTCTTCAAGAGACTCATCAGAACAATTGTCTATAACATCAACATATAGAATTTTGTTCTTTTTAAAAACACTTTTCTTCTTGAAATTAGAGAATTTTTTCTTTCTTGACTTTCTAAAATCCTCATCTTCACTATCAAGGTCTTTATTTGGACACTGAGAGGCATAATATCCAAGTTTTCCATAATTGAAACACTTAAAGGGTAACTTTCGTTTATATTTGCCAGACCCTCTTCTTAGTTTGTTTACAAAAGCCATGTCATGCTCATCTAGTTTTTCAGGTTTATAGTTACAGTCACTATCCTTTTTGACTTATTTAGAGGCAAACTCTTTTCTAGTAGAAAAATTATCATTAATCCTCATTTCATAAGAAGAGAAGACTCCATGGAAAGCATCTAATGTAACTTTGCAAATATCTCTTTCTTCTAAGGCAGAAATTTTTGAATCAAATTTAGGTGCTAGTGATCTTAACACCTTTTTCACTACAACTGGTTCTTTTAAATCTTGACCAAGGCCTCTTATAGAGTTCACATATTCTTGGACTCTCAAGAAATAATCTGCAACATTTTCAGTTTCAGTAATTTTAAGACTTTCAAACTTAGCCCTAAAGGTTTATAATTTAGCTTCTTTAACTTGTTCATCAACCTCATAGGTATGTGAGAGTTTATCCCAGACAACTTTGGCATTTTTGCAGTGCATGATTTTAACTAGAAAATCATTAGTTAAGCCATAATAGATTGCATTAAAGGCTTTGGCATCACATTTATATTCCTTCTCCTCATCAAGAGTGGAAGGTGCTAAAGTGGCAACATAGACATTTTCAACTGCAGACCAAACTTTATAGCCTAAAGAGGTTAATGCCTTTTCATTCTGAACTTCCAAAAAGAATAATTAGAACCATCAAACAAAGGTGCTCTAACATATGATAGACCCTCATGGCTTGCCATAAGTACTCCTACCAGGAAACCCCTTGTTTGCTCAAGGGTTTGGATCTGATACCACTTGTTGGAGTACAATGAGCACCACTTGAAGTTACCTCACTAGCTTTTTTGAAAAAATTATTTTACAATGCCTCACTAGATGAGCTTTGCTAGCTAAACATGTCTCACTAACATACAAATGTGCCTCACTAGAAAAAATGCGCCTCACTGGTTGTATACCACTTTCATATTTTTTTTTGTTTTTACATACAAAGTACCATCTTTGTTTCTCTACAAAGCATCTTCTAATCTCATAATGCCTGAGATTTAGAAGCAATAGTACAATGTGTCACACATGTTCACATGCAATACACCATCATGTTAAAATATGTTGCTCTATAAATTTTCTTTTCAATAAATAAAAAATCCTTGTTGCTCTTGCAGTCTATGTAAACTCTTTTCTATCACCTCTCATTGTTTCAGTTGAGGGTCCATAGATACTAGACTAATTTTTTATGATAATTTTTTTATAAATCTAGCCAAACCATGAAAAGATCTCACCTTAGTATCACTCCTTGGAGTAGGATATTCAAGGATATCCTTTGATTTATCTGGGTCCATTTTAAGACCATCTGTTGAGACAACAAATCCTAGGTACACTAACTCCTTCTTCATAAAACTGCCAATAACTTTTATTCTCTTAACTTCTCAAAGACCCTATGAATATGCATTATATGCTCTTCTAATGTCTTACTGAAAATCAAAATAGATCATCCAAGTAAACAATAACAAAATTACTCAAAAATTCTTTCATTACCTCGTTCATGAGCCACATGAATATGCTCAATGCATTGGTTAGCCCAAAAGGCATGAATAACCACTCACACAAGACCTCATTTGTTTTGAAGGTTGTTTCCCATTCATTTCCTTCTCTAATCTGAATTTGGTGATATCCACTCTTTAGATCTGTCTTTGTGAAGTACTCAAATCCACTCAAACAATCCATAATATCATCCATCTTGAGCAAGGGAAATCTATACTTGATAGTAATCTTATTGATAACTCAAGAGTCTATACACATCCTCCATTTTTCTTTGGTTCTATTACTACACATGGACTCAAACTCTCTCGAATCAACCCTTTCTGTAATAACACTTTCACTTGTCTATTCAACTCTTTAGTCTCCACTAGAGTCATTCTATGGTTTGCCTTATTCGGCAAACTGGCTTTAGGAACCAAGTCCATCTAATGACTAATCTTCCTCATTGATGGTAATCCATTAGGTACATTATTAGATACAATATCCTAAAACTCATCCAACAAATCTGCAACTTTTGCAAGTACACCTTCTAATTCCTCTTTATCAACTTTTAGAATTAAATAAAAACACATATTCTCTCATTTCATGCCTTCTAAAAACTTTCTTTCATCAACTAAACATATTTTTGCATTACTACATACCTATTCCGTGGCCTCCTTCAATGGCTTTGATTTGTGTGGGACACAATCCTTTGTCAAAGAATAGGTATTTGTATACCCATCATGTACTGCATTATGATCAAATTGCCATGGTCTCCCTAATAGCATATGAAAAAAATCCATAGACATAATTTCACATAATATCTCCATGATAGTTTCCAATCTTGAATTTTACCAAACATTATTCATTGACCAAAGCCCATGGTCCTTCTGCAACCAAGAAACCTGATAGGGTTTCAAATGCCTTAGTCTTTCTAACTTCAATTTACTAACCATTTCCTCATAAACAACATTATATATACTACCACCATCTATAATGATATTGCAAACTTTACCATTAAACTTACATCTTGTGCGAAATAGATTCTTCCTTTGGGTTGGCTCCCTCTCATCATTTAGCAAGGCTCTTCTAGTAACAATAACCTCTCCTCTCTCTGCATCTTCAGAATGTGATGACTAAACATCTTCATCTATCCAAGAAAATTATGCATTACCCTCAGGTCTTCTATTTGTCCACCCTTGATGTCGGGGGCTCTCATAGGCTGTATGGATTTCTTCCCCACATTGGGAACATGTCCCACAGAAGCCCACTCTTCTTGTTCCTTGTCCTCTTCCTCTTCCTCTTTGATCTCCATTATTTTTATCATGGGGATGGTAGGAATTTTTTCCCCTTTGATTATGATTTCTATTAGAGTCATCAATCTTCTTTTGGTCTTCATTTCGAACTCCATAAGACTATCCACCAGTCTTTCCACCACGACCTCTTTCATTTTGCTTTCTCTCAAATCTCCTGTGTAGCTTCTCTTCTACCCTCAAAGAAAATTAATATGCATATTCAATGGTAGATATACTTACAAAACTCAACTCTTCTTAATTAATACTCGGCTTCCCATTTATGTAATGAGAAACTTTCTCCTTGTTGGCCTCAAAATGTCTTGTTCTAATCAAAACTCAATATAATTCTTCTATATACTCTTTAACAAATTTTCCTGCTTACTTAAACCCTTACATATTTTTAAACAAATCAAGATCATAGTCAAAAAGAATAAATTGTAACTTCAATTTTTCCACCATCCGATTCCATCTTGTTATTTTCTCTTTTCCGCTTCTATTTCTCTCTAACTAAAATTTTTTCCAACCAAATACTTGCATGACCTTTCAGTTTGGTCTTTGCAAATTTGACCGTTTCAAGATCACCCACCTTTTCATACTCAAAATATTCTTCCATATCATTGATCCAATTGATCAACTCTTCTAGATTAATATTTCTAAAATATGTGGAAACTTCAATCTTTAGCCTTTTTCCAATCTTAGAAATGGCCCTAAAAAACCTAGCCTCATCAGGATCTCTAACTACCTCTTGTTCTTCTTCATCCTTTCTTTCATCTCTTGCCCTAATATCAACTCTACATAGCTCCTCTTGCAATGCTTGAACTTGTCTCTAGAGGGATCTAAACCCTCTTCTATAACACTAGCATTTCTTTCACCACGTTTCCTTCATGGAGGCATTTTCACACTTTTGTCACAAACCCACAACCATAGTCCTGGTGCAAACTACCTCACGTTCGACAATCTATTTACACACTCTGGAATTTATGCTACAATACCACTTGATAAAGGGTATTCCCCTTATAAACCCAAAAACACATCAAAAACAAAGGAAATAGACATGAAAATGCAAGACATAAATACTTTCTTTCTATTATCCCAATGAAATGAAATTATATCATTTTGAAAAACAATATGCAATACCCACATGAGAATTCTCATTACAATAAGTCAGGGCCACGATTTGCACTAGTGGAATCATCCCTTTGTAACTCCCATTTTCCTTCTTTATATTGTGAAGTTAACCACCTAGAATGTTTTGGAAAGTGTAACTCCCCACTTTGAGGCTAACCAGTTTTGTATCCCATTTTATTACATTGGAATATGTCAAGAATATGCTCAAAATGGGTTTTGGCATTCATTGGAATATTTTGTTTTTTCTCTCCTAAAGTAGCACAACTTCTAGAGGCCATATCTTTTAGTCCGACCGTTGGATTTTCATTTATCGTACATCGTCAGAAATCTTGCGAAGAGATATACACCATGCTTGTGTCTAATCTATAAGATCAACAATTTTTGACTCAATCTAGGGCTTCTAAGACCCTCAAAAACCTATTTGAAATTTTATTGGAGAAATTTCCTAGAAAAATAGTAGCCTTGCCAAAAATAGACCTTATTAACAAATAAACAATATTTTTTGGTGATGCAAGATTTCTCTTACACCCTAGATCCTTTTGCTAGTTGTAGATCTCATAGGGACATGAATATAATTATTAGATGCTATCTCAACCATAGGAAACTCTCTACATATGATCCAAGAGGCAATACAAGTGATGGGATGGGGTTTGAGATAGACTAGCCTAGTCTATGCTCTTGGATCCTTTTCCTGGATCACTTGGTGTTCTTCTCACACCCTAGGGTCTCTAGGACTTCCTTTGCTTGAGGAATCCCCTGACCTTGCCCAATCCACCCACCAATGAGTTGCTTTGCTGCTCCTAAGGTCTCACCTACTCATGAGACTCAAAACCCCTTACTATGGCTAATAAGGGCTAAGGCTTGTTCCACAATTTCCAAGGTCTTAGCAAGGTCAAATCAGGTCTTAAAACATGTTTTACATCCCTCCATGTTCCCCCAAGAAGTTTCTACCTTCATCCTTTCTACTAATTTCACTATTTTGTGATTTTGCTTACAAAACAGGGCTACAAGGATTGGGACAATTTAAGCCTCCTACCTGGTCCTTTAGGGATTTCTCTCACAAATGATGCATAAAAAACCCAAATTCCCAAAATGGACTACCAATAAATTGGCAAGGACTCAAGGATTTTCTAGGTTTTGGGCCTCCAAGTGGTCGTACAGAGCCTAGGGCAAATTTTGGGGTTTTTAAAGGGTTTTGTGAGGGTTTTGTGGTCTGCCTGGGTCATAGTGAAGGTTTTGTGTGTTAACCACCTTTTTTGGATTGGTGGAGGCTCCTCCTTCACACCAATTATTCTTCTAACACTCCTCTACACCTCCTCCAAAGGATGTACTCTCCTCTATCCAACCTTGCTCTCCAAGACCTCTGCAATCTAACCTCTCCTAACTGGGCACTGTCCAGTCTCGCCTAGGAGTAGGTCTTTTCTTGGCCTTCCTGAATTTTGAAGGGCCCTGCTTTCTTGGGACTATAGTACAGGGTCTTCACATCCATTCCCCATGGTTTCATGGTGGTTCCACAATGGGGAATGGAGTTAAGACTTCATTTACACAATCCTATCCAAAACTGGATAGTAAGAAGACAATTTACAAACTATTTACAAACACACTCAAGCTGCAAATAAAAACCTAAACTAATTTCTTGAAATGAAAGTATTTACACCATGACAAACATTCCACACAGATTCAGACATTTCTCAATCCATTAATTTGCTTGTTTTCTTCATTCAAACTGGCTGGTAACAGTTTTACAGTCTCAGTCTGATCTTTTTGCTAGGACTGTACAATCTTTGACATCCAACCCAATGATTTAGGGTTTTCCAGTACTTATACCACCCATACCTCAGTCAATGTGCCATATTTAGGGTTTACCATGCACAAGAATGGTCTATGACCTTTTTGGGTAGAAAAGTTACTTGACAACTTTTAAAAGTTGTCATGCAACTTTTGCATCTTTTGAGCAACTTTGTCATTGTTGCTTTTCATGACTCCTAATCCTATTTTGGGATATCCTAAGGACATCAACATGCCAATAAGGCCTAACACACACTCCTGGAACACTCAACCTCTCTTGCACAAGAAATCACAACAAACTCACTAAGGACCTAAAACTAGGACCTAGTCTAGCACACATGAGCTCATGGCTCTTATTCATGTACAATGGCTTCTAAAGAAGCATACCACCAACAAAAAAAAGAAAGAGAAAGAGTTAAGAAGGTTTCTCCTGCACCATACTCCCCCTCTACACACAATTAAGGAAAAGAAGAAGAGATGAGAGCCGAGTCTATTCCAAGTGCCTTGAACCTGCTCTCCTCCACCCATGTAGCTTCAGATACTGGTTGATCTACCCATTTCACTAAGTGCTCCATGTAGACCTGGTGTCTAGTTGAATTCTTCACCCTTGATTCCAAGATCTCCTCTGCTTTAGGTTTCTTCACCTGTGGTAAGACATTAACATCAAGGTCCTACAGTACCTTGGCTTGGTTCTCAATCTGCCCTGCTATCACACCCTTGTACATGATCAGGTCAACTACATTAAAGACTGGTGATATAGCTAAATTTGAAGGAAGGTCAAATTTGTAGGAATTCTTACCATATTGCGACAAGATTCTACAAGGTCCTACCCTTCTCATCTGCAATTCGGTAGGCTTACCTCCTTGCATCCTAGCTCTACTCAAATGGACCATCACATAGTCACCCACCTTGAACTGAACTTCTCTCCTCTTCTCATCCACTTTGGCTTTCATTTTTTGAGTGGAATAAAGGATGGCTTGCTTAACTTTCTCCTGAACTTCCTTGATGGTTTGAGTGACGTCTTCTGCTTGCCCACTCTTCATTTCCAAAATACCAAGGTCTCTCAACTCACATACTCCTCTTGGATGTTTGTCATAGACAACCTCAAAAGGACTTCTACTAGTGGTTCTATTCACACTGTCATTATATGCATACTTTGCTTGGGAAATGATTAGGTCCCATGTCTAGCCATATTCCTTAGTTAAACACCTCAGAAAGTTACCTAACACCCTATTGATGACTTCAGTCTGACCATCTATTTGTGGATGGTAAGATGAGCTAAATGACAAGTTGGTTCCTAGACTCCTCCATAATGTTTTCCAAAAATGACCCATGAACTTGTTGTCCTTGTCTGAAACAATGCTTAAAGGGAGTCCATGAATCTTAACAATCTCTTTGAAGAAGAGATGTGCAACATAGCTTGCATCATGTGTAGTCTTACATGGGATAAAATGATTCATCTTGGAAAATCTATCTACTACCACATAGATGTGTTAGTGTAGGTTTTTTGTTTTCCTTATGTTAGGGGGTATTTATTTTTCCTACACATATATTATTTAAGCTTGCTTAGGTTAATAGGAGTGGTTTATACGAGGATGTACGTGGTGAAATACTTCAGCTACATGTGTAACTCTCCACCTCACATGGGTAGTTGAGTTACACACCCTCTTTTGGCTTGTTGTGCCACCTCTCATAACCACTATTTTGTCATTTCCTAAGTGGGTTATGGGGTAGTTGAGTTTCACACCCTCTTTTGGCCTTATGTACCAACTTTCTCAACTCCTTTTTTGTCTTCATGTAAGGAAGTTATGCCACATGTTTTGGCATTTGCCAAGAAGGTAAAAACTCCCACTTTTTATGGAGAATAGGAGTTAATGCACCCCTTGGATGTATATGCTTATATTTTTGTATATAATAAGCGCTATACTCTCACCTTCACTAGTCAAGTAAGTGAAGTGATAGCTTGGTGAGAGTCTTCTCCAAATTCTCCTCTTTGTCTCTATTTCTCTCTCATATTGAAATTATCTTCACTCAACTATTTTGATCTTTGATCATCTATTGCATGAGGAGTTGCATGTGATCTATGACTGACATCAGATCTTGGCTCGGTTCTCACTTCTTACAGAATCTCACATGGTATCAGAGCTTATTGTCTGGTATAGCTCATTGCTTTTTGTTTTATTTATTTGAGGGATTTGAGACTTTTATATAGCTAATATTTTCCTTAAAAACTAAGTATGCTCTTCTCCTGCATTCTCATGTGATCTGGAGAATTAGAACAGTTTAAAGGAGAATAACTTCTAGTTAAATTTGTTTTACATGTATGTGTTCTTGTAAGATCTGGGTGATTTCAGCTTTGTGGTAATATTGGAAGCTTAATAATAATTTTCAGAGTGTCCATAAGGCTTGACAAAGTCAAAAGTGACTTTTACTTCACAAAAATCAGAGTTTGGAGGACACAATAAAAAATCAGAGTAAATTTTTTTTACTAGAGCTGTTTTCATTTTGGCTTTAGTGGTCCAACTTCTATTCATTTTTAGAAAAACCAATTTCTGGGTTTTCTTCCTCGCATCGAAAAACTTTTGGGTTTTGGATGGTATTTCCAAAAAATTAATAAATTGTGCAGAAATCAAGATTGAATAGGGCCTAAGCCATTTTTCTATCAGGGAAATTCAGCAACATTTCTTAAAAGTTGCACAACTTTTGCCTCGGGTGTTAGATTTTTGCAAACAAATACTTGACAGAAAGCTGGAAATGAGCACTCTCCATTATTATAGGTCTAATTGAAATTTTTTGCCTTTTTCTATCAAATATTAAAGGTTGTATCAGCTGCTTCTTTTTTTGTTCAACTAGTCATATCTTTCTCCTCACAACTCTATTTTTCAAAAAGTAATAGTTGTTGGAAAGGTATTGAGATAAATTAAGTAGTTATAAGGCTAATCTATTTCAGATCTTGTCTCAAATTATTTGTAGTTAAAATCTCTATTGGTTTCTTAAAAGAATTGTAATCTGATAAAAAGCCTTGTAAATGCACTAATTATAAAGTGCCAACCTTGTAATATTTGGGGGGGGGGGGTGATTTCTGAGACTAGTGAAAAGGGGGGGTGTCTCTTGTGCCTTCTTTCTTGCACTTTTCCTGATTCTTTGTAATCTTCTTTTCTACTATCATGGATGCATCTATAGTTCTACTTTTAACACCATATACTTATTTTGAATGGAAATCTAAGATGATAATATATCTGAAAAGACATGGATATCATCGTGTTACTATGGGACTTGAAATTGGACCTCAAGATGCTGCAGAAAAGATTAAATGGTTTAATAAATGTGATGAAGCTTTTGGTACTCTATGTATGTCAGTCTCTCTAGACCTTCTTTTTCACATTGAATCTGCCACTACACCAAATGCAGTGTGGACCACTTTGGAAAACCTCTTTGGTAAGCAGGATGAGCTAAGAGGTCATCAGTTAGAGAATGAACTCATAGGGTTGAATCCAACCAATTTTGATACTATACAAGACTTCTTCACTAAACTTAAGTCTGCAAGATTGCAGTTGGAATGGTGTGGAACTAAGAAAGATGATAAGCAACTGATCTTGAGTATTCTTTCTAAGCTTGGTCCTAACTATTTAGTGTTTGTTTCTACATTCTATTCTACAAAATGTGCCCTAGGTACCACATTCAAAATGCCTTCTTTGGATGAATTTGCTGCAGAATTCACTAGGGAGTAAGACAAATTGGTTCAAATGGGTACAATAAAACTGTCTAAGTCACATGCCTTAGTTGTAAATCAAGGCACAAAAGAACAAAAAGGGTCTAGTAAGCAAGATAAGAAACAAAAGAACCAAGGAGAGAAGAAAAAAGATCAGAAATCTGCTACTTCAAAAGCAGATAATCAGACCTCTTCATCAAGAGGTGAACAACCTAAGAAGGACAAGGTCAAGTGTTCTTATTGTAAGAGGCCTGGACATGATGAACACAAGTGTTTAAAGAAACAAATTGACCACCTTTCAAATCTTCTTGAAAAGAATAATATCAAGGTGCCTGATTCAGTCAAACAGAGTTCATCAGAAGGTTCTTCTAAGCATACAGATAAGAGTAAAGGGAAAGGAAAGGGTAAGGCCCTAGTTGCTATTGCTTCACAACCCAATTCTTGGATAATTGACTTTAGTGCTTCACGTCACATGGCTTCTTCAAAAGATGATTTCACCTCTTTAGAGCCATGTTCTATGCCTTCCATACTAATGGGTGATGACACTCCTGTTGAAGTGCATGGGAGAGGGTCTGTTGATGTGGGTGAAGGAACATATAAGGATGTCCTTTGTGTTCCATATTTATCAACTAATCTCCTATCTATTTATCAGATCACTCATAATGGTTCTAGCAACCAAGTTGAGTTCACACCAGATATAGTGGTAATCAGTGAAATGCATAATGGGTCTACTATTGCTGTGGGAAAAGAAGATCATCAATCCATATTATATCAATTTTCTCACTTTGTTCCCGACTCTCCTTTGATAGTTTTACTCACTCATGCAGATGAGATTAGTTGTTTGTGGCATCAACGATTTGGCCCCTTGAACTATCGTTACTTGCAACAACTCAGTAAATAGGACATGGTTTCAGGGTTGCCTTCTATTCGATTTTCTGATGGAGTTTGCCAGGGATGTATTCTTGGTAAGCATCCCGAGGAGAAGTATGATAAAGGCAAAGCATGGAGAGCTCCACAACTATTGGAGTTGGTACATAGTGACTTGGCAGGACCATTTCCACAACCATCTTTCAGCAGGGCTAGATATGTCTTAACATTTATTGATTACTTTTCTAGATTTACATGGGTTTACTTTCTCAAACAAAAGTCTGAGGTATTTGAGAATTTTCTAGATTTCAAAGCTTTTGCAGAGAAACAATCTAGGAAGTTCATCAAGATTCTACATATAGATAATGGGGGTGAATATGTTAATAATCAGTTTGAACAATTTTGTGCTTAAGAAGGTATCAACATGCAGCACATAGTTCCATATAGCCCTCAACAGAATGGTGTCGCAGAATGAAAGAATAGGTCCTTGAAGGAGATGGCAAATTGTATGATTCACTCCAAGTCTTTGGCACCTCAGTATTGGGCAGAGGCCATCAATTGTGCATGTTACATCCAGAACCGAGTTCCTCATAAAGCTGTGAAGGGGGTAACTCCTTTTCAAGCTTGGACCAGTCAGAAAGTTAAGCATTTCAGAGTGTTTGGTTCTCTTGCATGGGCCCACATTCCAGCAGAGAAATGCAAGGCTATGGATTTGCAGAGCAAGCCTTACATATTTGTTGGGTATCCAGATGATGTCAAAGGGTATAGACTTCTCCATCCCTCTACACATGAGTTGCTCATTGAGAGGAGTGTTCGTTTTGAGGAGAGTTCTTCTATTTCTTCTCATACCACTTCTCCATCCACTATCACATTGGAGACATTGCATGATGATGATAGTTCTTCTGAGGATCTTAATCCTCCTAATCTTGTTGAGGATTCTTCTTCCTCCACTTCAGATGGTGACAGTGATGGTGAGGATTCACATTCTTCTCATAGTCATCCTTCAGAGGTTGATGATTCTCCCCTAGACTCTCTAGCTTCAGTGCCTCTTTGGGCTAGACAAACTCTTGAGTCAGCAGGAGATTGGCTTGGTGATCCATCAGATTCTAGAAGAACTAGGTCACAATTTCAACAAGCTCCACATCTCTTCATTGCTTCAGCTTCTGATCCATAGTCTTTTCAAGAAGCTATAGGTGTTCCCGAATGGGATGTTGCAATGCAAGAAGAGTTTAATTCCTTGGAAAGGAATCACACATGGGATTTAGTTCCTCTTCTTAAGGGAAGGAAACTTGTTCGATGCAAGTGGATCTATCAAAAAAAATTTGCAGCAGATGGGTCGGTTGATAAGTATAAGGCTCGCTTGGTAGCAAAAGGCTTTTCCCAAGTTCTAGGGGTTGATTACTCAGAGACTTTTGCTCCAGTTGCTAAGGTGAATTCCATCCAGCTTGTCCTTGCTATTGCTGCAACCCATCATTGGGAAGTTCATCAGATGGATGTCAAGAGTGCATTTTTTCATGGTGACCTTCAGGAGGAAATCTACATGGACCAACCACAAGGGTTTGTTCAAGATCCTTCACTTGTGTGTCGACTTCGAAAGTCTCTCTATGGCCTCAAACAAGCTCCTCGAGCTTGGTATGCCAAGATGGACTCCTTCCTTCTGATAGTTGGTTTTACTCAATGCCATTCTGATCTGAACGTCTACATTCTGCACCAGGATGATACTCCCACATTTCTAGTTCTCTATGTTGATGACTTGTTGATCATAGGGAGACACTCATCCCCCATCAAGGTAGTGAAAACTGTTCTACATGATAGATTTTTGATGTCAGACTTGGGTCTTCTACATTACTTCTTGGGAATTGAGATTACTCAATCTTCTTCAGGCATCTTCCTTGGACAACCCAAGTATGCACTCGATATGCTCTCTAGATTTCGCATGGTTGATTGTAAACCTACACCTACTCCTTTTTTCTCTGGGGTCAAACTTGAGGCTAAGTGCTCTTCACCCTTGGTTGATAGCACTTTATATCAGCAAATTGTTGGGAGCCTCATCTACTTGACTCATATGAGACCTGACATTTCATGTGCGGTGGGCATGGTCTCTAGATTCATGCAGGAGCCACTTAAGTTGCATTGGAAAGCAGCTAAGCGGATTCTCCACTACATTTTGGGTACTCAGAATTATGGAATTCAGTATGCAGTAGGCATGGATATTGACTTGGTGGGATATACAGATTCAGATTGGGCGGGTGATTCTCAAGATCGCAAATCCACTTCAAGGTATTGCTTCTCACTTGGTTCTAGTCTAGTTTGTTGGTCAAGTAAGAAGCAGTTTGCAATTTCTCTTTCATCAACAGAGGCTGAGTATCGAGGGCCAGTTAATGCCACCACTGAGGCTATTTGGCTTCAGAATATTCTCACTGAGTTTGGTATTCCAGTTAGGAAGCCTACTATCATCTTTTGTGATAATCAAAGTGCTATATAGATCTTAAGAAATCCAGTTCATCACCAGAGGATGAAACACATTGAGATACATATGCACTATATTCAGGAGCTCATTTAGGAAGGCATCATTGATCTCAAGTATTGTTCTACAACGGAGCAAACTATGGACATCTTCACCAAACCCTTCACTGAAAGCAAGTTCCTTCATTTGCGATCTCTACTTGGGATACGACAGGTGTCTACTTCAGGAGGGACTTCTTAGTCCTTCTTTCTTTCTTTCTTTCTCTCCTTATTTAGGGGGGGCTATTCCTCTTATGGGGGGCTTCTTCTTTTGGGAGGGCTATCTATGTACATGGGTACCTAACATGGTTGCATTTGCCAGGACCCATATTTTCACCCACCTAAGCTATGCTTAAGGGGGGGTGTTAGTGTAGGTTTTTTATTTTCCTTATGTTAGGGGGTATTTATTTTTCCTACACATATATTATTTAAGCTTGCTTAGGTTAATAGGAGTGGTTTATATGAGGACACATGGTGAAATACTTCAGCTACATGTCTAACTCTCCACCTCACATGGGTAGTTGAGTTACACACCCTCTTTTGGCTTGTTGTGCCACCTCTCATAACCACTATTTTGTCATTTCCTAAGTGGGTTATGGGGTAGTTGGGTTTCACACCCTCTTTTGGCCTTATGTGCCAACTTTCTCAACTCCTTTTTTGTCTTCATGTAAGGAGGTTATGCCACATGTTTTGGCATTTACCAAGAAGGTAAAACCTCCCACTTTTTATGGGGAATAGGAGTTAATGTACCCCTTGGATGTATATGCTTATATTTTTCTATATAATAAGCACTATACTCTCACCTTCACTAGTCAAGTAAGTGAAGTGATAGCTCGGTGAGAGTCTTCTCCAAATTCTTCTTTTTGTCTCTATTTCTCTCTCATATCGAAATTATCTTCATTCAACTATTTTGATCTTTGATCATCTGTTGCGTGAGGAGTTGCATGTGATCTACGACTGACATCAGATCTTGGCTCAGTTCTCGCTTCTCGCAGAATTTCACAAGATGCTGTCCATACCTATTTTTGTCTTGGGAAGTCCTACTACAAAGTCCATGCTTAGACATTCCCAAGGTCTGCTAGGGACCAGTAATGGTTGATATAAACCGACATTGCTTGATCCACCTTTGGCTCTTTGGCATACACCACACTGTTCTACATATCTTTTCACATCTCTTGGCAACTTAGGCCAATAATAGTACCTTTGTACTAAATCCAAGGTTTTTTTAACTCCAAAGTGTCCACTTAAACTACCATTATGTTTCTCTTGGATGAGGTTCTCCCTCATGGATCTCCTTGGTACACACAACTGGTTACCCTTAAACAAGAGACCATTTTGGAGAGTGTAATATACATACTCACCATGGAAATGGCTCTCAAACTCTTTACAAACCTTGTAAGTTGTTGAGAAGTCTTCATCTCCTTCATAGAGGTCTTTGAAACCTTCTATTCCTATGCTCTGCAATTGTAACTCTTGAACTGTCAACCACTTCCTGCTTAATGCATCTGCCACCTTATTAAGCTGCCCCTTCTTATGCTTGATGGTGAAGGTGAAGGATTGGAGATATTCCATCCATTTCAGATGCCTGTTGCTTAGCTTCTCTTGAGTGTTTATGTCACTCAATGCCTGATTGTCTGTGAACACTACAAATTCTTTTGGAAGTTACAAATTCTTTTGGAAGTAGGTAATGTCTCCATTTCTTTAGAGACTGCGCTAATGCATACAACTCTAGGTCATAAGCTGAGTACTTCTTTGCTTCACTAAGCTTCTCACTGAAAAATGCCATAGGTCTTCCCTCTTGACTCAATACACCACCTACTGCAACTCCACTTGCATCACACTCCAAGGTGAATAGCTTATCAAACGTAGGTAGGAGAAGGATGGGTTTTGTGGCTACTTCCTGTTTCAATAATTGAAATACTTTGTTTGCCTGCTCAGTCCATTTAAACTTAGTTTTGAGACCTCCTTTTATGGTGTCAAGGACTGGTGCACATATACCACTAAAATTCCTCACAAATTTCCTATAGAATTGAGCTAATCCATGGAAACTTCTATCTTTAGTCCCTGTTTTAGGTGCAAGCCAATTCAAAATTGTCTCCACTTTGCTTGGATCCATCTTCAAGGTTCCCTTAGACACCACAAATCCTAAGTAAATGAGCTCTTTCTTCAAGAAGTCACACTTCTCTAGGTTGATGGATAATTTCTCCTCATGCAACCTCTCTAAGACTAACCTCAAATGCTCAAGGTGCTCTTCCTTGGTTCTGCTATAGATGAGAATGTCATCTAGGCACACTACCACAAAGCTGCCTATGAAATCCTTCAACACCTCATTCATCAACCTCATGAAGGTGTTGGGAGCATTAGTAAGCCCAAATGGCATCACAAGCCATTCATACAATCCATCTATGGTTTTAAAAGCAGCCTTCCACTCATCACCCTCCTTAATTCTTATCTGGTGATAACCACTTTTAAGGTCTAGCTTGGTAAAATACATAGCCCCTCCTAAACAGTCCATCAAATCCTCTATTCTAGGAATAGGCAACTTATACCTTATGGTAATCCTATTGATTACTCTTGAGTCAGTGCATAGTCTCCACTTACCTCCTTTTTTTGAAGCTAGCACTACCGGGACTGCACATGGGCTGATGCTCTTCTTAATCAGTCCTTGTTTCTATAACTCCTACACTTGCCTTGCTACTTCCTTATTCTGATCAGGTGTGAGCTTATATGCAGCCTTATTAGGTAAGGATGCACCAGGAACAAAGTCTATTTGATGACTTATAGACCTTCTTGGTGGGAGTGTTGTAGGTGCTCCATCACTCACTATATCCTTATACTCTTGCAACATTTGCTTTACCTCATTGGGTATTTCTGCCTGCAACTTGTCTACTTTCTCCTTTGGCTTCACAAAGATGGCAAATTTCACTATCTCCTCCTCATGTAGCATATTTAAGAACTCTTTACCAGTAGCCATTAAAACACTAGGTGTTTTTGAAGTGCCCTCTTCATCCTCTATCAAAGACTGAATCTTGAAGGTCTTGCTGTCCTTCTTAAAGGATATGGAGTTCTCATCTCCATCATAGATCACCTTCCTATCAAATTTCTAGGGTCTTCCTAGCAACAAGTGACATGCATCCATAGGTAACACATCACAAAGAATCTTATCCTTATATCCTCTAATAGAAAACTCTACCCAAGTCTGCTCATTGAATAGCACACTCTGTCCTTTGTTCAACCAAGTCACTTTGTAAGGATTGGTGTGGGGTATTCTTGTGAGTTTCAACTTCCTAACTGCCTCTTCTGAGATGATGTTGTTAGTTGAGCCTGTATCAACTATCACCTTGCACACTTTACCAAGAACTTTGCACCTCACTCTAAATAATGCTCTCCTATGTTTGGGTTCCTCCTTAACCAACTGTCTGATCAAAATCCTATTGAACTTCAGATTCTCACCAACTTCTAATTCCATCTGGTCCACATCCAGTGTCTTGCTGCTTGAAGAGTCTTCTTGTGCATATGCAACCCTCTTTCCACTATTTGATGAGGTAGGCTTGTCAGGGCATCTATATGCCGGGTGTCCCAATTGTCCACAATTGTAACACTTCATAGATGCAAAATAGGAGTTACCTCTGCCAGTACCTCTACCCCTATTTGGACCACCTTGTGCACCTCTTCCTCTAGAATATCCTCCTCTGAGATTGGTTTCACTACCATGCTCAGTCAACTTGGCTTCTCCTTGGTTCCTCTGCTCATTTGCTTTGCTTTAGTAACCACCTCGGTGATTCACTTGGTCTCTACCTCTACCTCTACCCTTGTTATTGGAGTTTCCTTTCCCTTTGTTCCTCTCTTCTACCTTGATAGCAAGCTGATGACATTTTTGCACAGTAGTAGGAGTCCATAGGCTTATCTCCTCCTGAATGTTCCACTTTAGGCCGCTTAGATACCTAGCCACCTTAATAGATTCATCTTCTTGAATCTTTGATCTAAGACATAGTTTTTGAAACTCTTAAGTGTAGGAAGTTACATCAAGATCTTTTTGCTTCAATCCTTGTCTCTTCTTATGAAGTTGGACTTCATAATCCTCTAGTAAGTAGTTCTCCTTAATCTTACTCACCATAGCTTTCCAATTTGCAATAGGTAGCTTCCCAATGCTAACCCTTTCTTCTTGCAGGTACTTCCACCATGTCAAAGTTGCTCCCCTCAATCTTGATTTAGCAACTTTAATCTTTTGAGCCTCTATCACTCCTTCACACTCAAAGTGGTTTTCCATGCCCTCAATCCATTCCATAATAGTGTCGATGTCCATTCTTCCACTGAAATGTGGCAATCCTTCAAAGGCTTTGGTCTTTAAGGCCTTAATAGCCTTCACAAAAGGTTCTTCATTGAACAAGGGATCTGGTTCAGGAATTATGTCATCTATGTCTATAGTTCTCTTGCCTTTACCCTTGGTGTCTTCATCCCAATGTTCATATGTTCTTTGATCCACCACTTCCTACAATTTATCCCTTATCTCACTCATTGCTACTTCAAGGAGTCTATTCTTCTCCTTCTGCTCTTCTACCTCTCTAGCCAACTTTGCATTAGTAACCATTCTGCTCTCCCCTATTGATTCACCAGTATATAGAGACATACATAGTCCAACAAGTCTTTTACTCGCTCTGATACCAATCTGATGGGATGGGGTTTGAGAAAGAGTAGCCTAGTCTATGCTCTTGGATCCTTTTCCTAGATCACTTGCTATTCTCCTCACACCCTAGGGCCTCTAGGACTTCCTTTTCTTGAGGAATCCCCTGACCTTGCCCAATCCAACCACCAATGAGTTGCTTTGCTGCTCCTAAGGTCTCACCTACTCATGAGACTCAAAACCCCTTACTATGGCTAATAAGGGCTAAGGCTTGTTCCACACTTTCCAGGGTCTTAGCAAGGTCAAATCAGGTCTTAAAACATGTTTTACATCCCTCCATGTGCCCCCAAGAAGTTTCTACCTTCATCCTTTCTACCGATTTCACTGTTCTGTGATTTTGCTTACAAAACAGGGCTACAAGGATTGGGACAATTTAGGCCTCCTACCTAGTCCTTTAGGGCTTTCTCTCACAAACGATGCATAAACAACCCAAACTCCCAAAATGGACTACCAATCAATTGGCAAGGACTCAAGGATTTTCTAGGTTTTGGGCCTCCAAGTGGCCGTACAGAGCCTAGGGCAAATTTTGGGGTTTTTAAAGGGTTTTGTGAGGGTTTTGTGCTCTGCCTGGGTCACAGTGAAGGTTTTGTGTGTTGACCACCTTGTTTGGATTGGTGGAGGCTCCTCCTTCACACCAATGATGCTTCTAACACTCCTCTACACCTCCTCCAAAGGATGTACTCTCCTTTGTCCAACCTTTCTCTCCAAGACCTTTGCAATCTAACCTCTCCTAACCGGGCACTGTCCAGTCTCGCCTAGGAGTAGGTCTTTTCTTGGCCTTCCTACATTTTGAAGGGCCCTGCTTGCTTGGGACTATAGTACAGGGTCTTCACATCCATTCCCCATGGTTTCATGGTGGTTCCACAATGGGGAATGGAGTTAAGACTTCATTTACACAATCCTGTCCAAAACTGGATAGTAAGAAGACAATTTACAAACTATTTACAAACACACTCAAGCTGAAATAAAAACCTAAACTAATTTCTTGAAATGAAAGTATTTACACCATGACAAACATTCCACATAGATTCAGACGTTTCTCAATCCATTAATTTGCTTGTTTTCTTCATTCAAACTGGCTGGTAACAGTTTTACAGTCTTAGTCTGATCTTTTTACTAGGACCGTACAATCTCTAACATCCAACCCAATGATTTAGGGTTTTCCAATACTTATACCACCCATACCTCGATCGGTGTGCCACATTTAGGGTTTACCATGCACAACAAAGGTCTATGACCATTTTGGGTGGAAAAGTTACTTGACAACTTTTAAAAGTTGTCATGCAACTTTTGCATCTTTTGAGCAACTTTGCCATTGTTGCTTTTCATGACTCCTAAGCCTATTTTGGGCTATCCTAAGGACATCAACATGCCAATAAGGCCTAACACACACTCATGGCACAATCAACCTCTCCTGCACAAGAAATCACAACAAACTCACTAAGGACCTAAAACTAGGACCTAGTCTAACACACATGAGCTCATGGCTCTTATTCATGTACAATGGCTTCTAAAGAAGCATATCACCAACAAAACAAAGAAAGAGAAAGAGTTAGGAAGGGTTCTCCTACACCAACAAGGAGACTCTACAATGTACTACAAAAGAGACATTTCTACAACATAATTGGAAGCATAATTCCTAGTATAGTGTAGTTATTAACATTACAAAGGACACACAAGGCATGGTTTTTAGGGTCACATCTATTATCCACTATGTCTTACTATGTAGAGGCAAAATGAAAGTGGTAAATACTTCATGACTTGGTACCACTTCATGACCTGGTTGATTGTCACTAAGAAAAAAGTGACTGTTAGCTAGATGACACAAAACTTGAGAAAAAAAAATGAAACCTACAATTTTTTATTCTTGTAAACAAATAAAATTGAGTGTAAGAAATATCTATCAAACATCTTTCATAATGTGTTTCCTTTTGGGATCGGTGAGGCCCCAAATATTTCTTGCAATAAAATTCATGGAAGAAGAGAGTTGAGGGGAATGCCCTCTTCATTAAGCTTATCAAGATCTCCATAATTATTCTTCAAGATTTTTTTGTTTATGAATGCCACCATTTTTAGAGACCACGACAATAAAATTTCCATATTTCAATCTAGAATAGACTCACCTTACTCCATTCCATTGGGAAAGCTATGGGAATAGTGAGGGAAACAAAATAAAAGAATGAAAACAAAACCTAAACCCTATCCATCTCAATACTAATTGCCATCCTAAGCACCATTTTAATAATACATTAGGATAAACTTAAAATTTTAAACTAAACATATTTATTAATAATTATAAATTTTTATCATGCATCATTTTATATTTAAATCATATTGAAGATTTATGACTATTGAATATTACTAATCATAAATGATAAAAAATATTAAGTTAAAATAATGCTTCGAAATATATATTTTAAAAATTATGAATTATTTATAATCATAAATATGAAAGTAACATTAAGAAAAAATGTATTTAAAAAACTATCAAATATTTAAAATCATGAGTTTGAAAGTTGACTTTAAAACAAGAATTTTGAGATGTTTTCTTGGCATCTGACTTCTCTATTTTATCAAATTCATGAAATTTCCACTTGATCTCCTTTGTGAAATGCAAGTTGTTTGTTTCTCTAGTTAAATAGACTTCCCAAAGAAGATTTGGAATGTCTTTGATTGAGATTCTCTTTTCCATGATAGATTAATTTATTTATACATCTACTTAAACTTCATTATTTGCTTTTACTAGAATCGTGTTTTATTGGAACTAATAGATTTGTGAGAGATTTTTTGGATCCTCATTTATCATGTTATAATAGCTATGATCTTGTAAATCCTTTTATATTAACTTTAGATCTCTTATTTAACACACACATATATATATATATATATTCAAAAAAACTTATAATTACTTAAAATCATAGGTTGAAGTTACTTTAACACTAGGAAAAATATGCTCAAAATTATTATAAGGTTTAAGCCATAATTAACTAAAATAAAATATAGAATATCTTAGAAAATGTGGGCTCGACCTAAAATACATCAAGATTAGTCACATACAAATTAAAATAATTTAAATGCAAATGTACACATACGTTTTGAATCATCATAAAATATGAGATTACATTGCATTCCCCCGAATACCCAGTCTTCTTTTTCCAAAACCTCTCATTATTAATCATAGTCAATTAAATTGATAGAAACGGAAATGGAAATGGAATCTTATTTTTGTAGACGATGAAAACGGAGATGGAATCTTTTTCTGGTTCAACTAGAAATTGAATTAATTTTTTACCACAATAGATGTAATTATTGTTTGGTTTGAAGTTTTTTAATAAATATAACATGTTTTATCAAAATAGTTGGCCAAGAGTTCAAATAGATAAAATATATTGTCTATATTGTGATATGATATAAATTGTACACATTTGTTTTTACAAATATTGCATTACATATGCTGATATAAAGTCAATGTATACAAAAGTTACATATTAATTGTCACAAATACATGTGCACATATAAAATAGTTGAATATTAATTTATACATGCATATGTAGTTGTTACTAATAAAATGATATATCAATTGTTTCATCAAAGAAATTTAATTGTTATAAATACCAACATGAATGTAACATATTCTAGTAATATTTTCTCAACTAGTTACTACCACCATGAATCCCTACAACCACAATATAATTTTTGCAAGGCTTACCCATTAGGCTATAAAAAAATAGAAGGAGTAAAAGACAACAAGAACAAATAAATGAATTTAAAGTAATTAGTATATTTCAAAGATTTTCAAATCCATCCCATTCAATCTTCAATCTTACAATAACTCAATGTTGCAAATTAGATGTCTTACAATTTCAACATTGTATTTTGTGTCCACCTTTGCATTATAGCATGCCTTAGAGTTGTTTCTCTCAAATTTGAGTGTCAATCTAACATTCATATATAAAATCTAAATTTTGACACTTATCTATACATTCATCACTTCTAATATCTTATCATCTTCATAACTTATAAAACTTAATACTCCATGCAAGTTTTGACTGTTGAAAAGAGGATAAAACTTTATACTGAAATTAAGTTGATAATTTTATGCATCCAAATAAATAGAAAGCAATAAATCAAAGATGGAAATAGATAACAAAATAAATGAAAACCATAACTTAATAAAAATGTGGAGGAACTCTTTCAGCAAAAAAATCCAAACCCAAAGAGATCCAAATCCTGTATAAGTCATTCAAATGAGTTACATCAATACAAATTCTCTATCTGAATTATTGCAACAGTTTTTTTTTTAATCAGTAAATATTTTATATTAATATTAATAATAAAAAAAATTCATAGTTACGTAAAAATGGATTTACCATAGATGATCAATTCCCTATCTACACCCCCAAAAACTACTTGTACACAATTTTTGCTATATGTCTAACTCCTATGAATAGTTACATATTTACATCCTTACATACATTTCTACCAAATACCCTCAACTCTATTAGATATACAAAAATTGACAAATAATGAACATATAGACATTCAATATTTTTAGGTTTCTTCTCCTGGTGTACCTTCCAATGCTCTTGCTTCTTGAAACTCCATCATTTTTTTTCTTCAATGCCTCCTATGTTGTCCCTTGATGCAACTCATCCTCCCATTCCTACACATATTCCTTGAGAAATCTTCACCCCACCAAGTCTTATGTCCTATGCTCTTCCTTATTAGATGATGCATTCCAAAAAGGGAATGAGCGTAGTGGCAAGTTAAAATTTGGAGCATCCAACCAATCACCCCCCCACCATAAAACCATGCTAAGGCACCACTAAAGCTATGAAGGAATTGAGATCCCAACACCATTTACCTCACATACATGTTTCCATTATTTTTTTGGTATCCTCCTTGCCTAGTTCAAGGCACCAAGCCATGAACATTGATGTGCGCACAACGTCTGTATAAGTACAATATTTAAACTTTGCCTTCATTTATTCATCTCTGAATAAAAAGTCCACCACCTAGAAGAACATGAAATCATCGAAGGTAAATATTCTCTTCAAACAATCATCTATAATTGATGCAGGGACTTCGTGAGGTCATAACTTTTGACTCAGTTGTTCGATTGGGCTGAAATTTGACATGGAGGTGTATCATGAGGATTTTTTTGGATTGCCAACCAAACCTAGTTTGATAGGGCCTCAAAAAAAAAAAAATTGGGGCCTGATTCCTTAATTTGAGGCCTCAAAATTTGGCTTTTAATGTTTTTTTCAAATTTTTAGAAAGTTGATGTTTTAGTTAATTTTGAACTCATAATATTTATGGGGTTAGAAAGCTAGCAATTTGTGGCATAGGAATTTTTTTATATTTCCAAAAGATTTCATGATTTTTGGGATAGATTTGAAAATTTCCATAAAAGGCAGATTTTGTAAAAAATATGGCCAAAAAGGAAATTTTTAGTTTGATGTTAAAATAGGCCCTTTTTCATTGTAATCACAGAATGGTTGGGGTTTGTAGAGGAATAATAATGAAGAGAATTTGATCCAAACTTGTGTCAATTTTTTTATAATTTCATTTATTGTATTGATTATGTTTTAACTGGCTACATCATCCACTTGTTGAGTTATGCATGTTGTGTAGGAATAATCCTATATGCTGCCTAATTAGGTAAAGATGCTCCCATAATTAAATCAATATGATGTTGAATATCCCGCTTTGGTGGAAGACCATCAAGTAACTCATTTGGTATAACATCACTATACTCCGCTAGCACCTTCGCTACTTTAGCAAGTATTGCTATCCTTTCTCCTTCCTCCTTCTGTACCATTAATGCATAATAGAATCCTGTCACCTTCATCTCTTTAACAAGCTCTCTTTCAGACAACATATTCTTATCTTCCCCTTCATCCTTAAGGGGTAATAAGATAACTTTCGATCCATCCTTCCAAAATGTATATGTATTCCTTTCCCCATCATGCATGACTTTTATGTCATATTGTCAAGGCCTCCCCAACAATACATGACATGCATCAATTGGGATGAAATCACATGAGACCTCATCTTTATATGTCTTTCCTATAAAAAACTTGATCAGACACCTCTCGTCAATAGTAACTTCATTCCCCTTCTTAAACCATGCAATATGGTAAGGATGAGGATGTTTCTCACACTACAAATTCAATTTATCTACCATCTCCCTGGAAACCATATTCTCATAGCTACCACTGTCAATAATAACTTGACATTCCTTTTCCCCTGAGGTGCATCTGGTTTGAAAAATATTGGTTCGAAGCCATGAGTTATTAGATCTTTGAATTGGTGGTTTCTCCTTCTCTGGGATTACCATGGTTCTCCTTATTATGAGGCTTTCTCCTACATCTAGGGAAACTTCTAGTTCTGCTCCTTCATTTTCAGCTTTAGCTAAAATCACCCTGGGTGGTCCTCCTTGATTTCTATCTTTCATGTTAAAATTTGAGCACTCAAATGCTCTGTGGCCTTCTTCTCCACACCTAAAACAAGTGAAAGGTCTTCTTTGACTTTCCCATCCTCTACCACCACCATAACCTCTTCCTCTTTGAAATCCTCATCCTTGTTGTAGATTGGAGGACTCTAAACAAGTATCATCTTGCTTCTGTACTCTTTGGGATGAATCTCCCCTACAATAATTTGAACCACCATGCGAAGGAGATGATGCACCCCTTCTGCCTCCTCTATTCCTTTAAAACTATTGTCTGTTTTGCTTTTCTTCTACTTGTAGAGCCAGCTGGTAGGCCTCTTCCATGGAATTGTTGATCCGATGCATGCTTAATTCATCCTGAATTGAAAAATTCAATCCATTTACATACCTAGCAGCCATTTATTCATCAGAATCTTGATGCTCAACCCAAATGGACAATTGGTAAAATTCATCTATATAATCTTGTATAGTAGATAAATTTTCTTTTATATTTTGAAATCTATGAAATAGAGTTTGTGCATAGTGTATGGGCAAAATATTTTCTCTCATTTTATTCTCCATTTTTCTTCAGGTTTTGATATTTTCTTTTCTTTTCCTCATTCGTTCCTTTTGTAGATGATCCCACTAGATCATTGCATGACCCTTTAACTTGGTGCATCCAAACTTAACCTTTTTTTCCTTTGTCATAGACTTCCATTCAAAAAAATTCTCCATCTCATTCAGCCAATCGATTAGCTCCTCTAGTTTAAGACTACCTACATATTCTAAAACTTCAACTTTAATTCCTTCATTCTTCCCTTCTAATTCCCTAAGCATCCTCTCTTCAAAATTTTTATGATTTATAGGCTCTTCTTCAAGTTCTTCAGACTGATCTATATCTCCTTGATTTGAACCTTCCTTAATCAGAGTTATCTCCCCTTTACACCAGTCTTTGATTTTCCATCATATTCGTGAGGTATGTAACCTACCTTTGGAGGTTTTGCATGTCTCTATGCATCTAAGAAATACCTCTTCCTCTTCCTCTCCCAGCCATCTTCCTGCTCTGATACCAGATGGTGTAGCCAGTTAAAACATAATCAATACAACAAATGAAATTATAAAAATAATTGACATAAATTTGAATCAAATTCTCTTCATTATTCTTCCTCTGCAAACTCCAACCATTCTACGATTACATTGTTACAATGAAAAAGGGCCTATTTTAAGAACAAACTAAAAATTTCCTTTTTGGATATTTTTTTTTACAAAATCTGAAATTTGCCTTTTATGAAAATTTTCAAATCTATCGCAAAAATCATGAAATATTCTGGAAATCTAGAAAACATTCCTATGGCAAAAATTGCCAAATTTATAAACCCATAAATATTACGAGCTCAAAATTAACTAAATAACCAACTTTCTAAAACTTAAAAAAAAACTAGTATAAGCCAATTTGAGGCCTCAGATGAAGGAATCACGCCCCAAAAATTTGATTTTTTTAAGGCCCTATTGATCTAGGTTTGGTTTACAATATAAACAACTCCTCATGATACACCTCCACATCAAATTTTAACCCAATCAGACAACTATGTCAAAAGTTATGACCCCGTGAAGTCCCTGCATCAATAATAGTTGCCTAGAATGTCATTTGTTGCTTTCTTTTTTGAATTCTAAAGTTTGCTTCCATTTCTTTTGAGCTTCTATAAACCAATGAATCCAAACTAAAATCATTTAATGTAGTGTTTTTGTTATCACTGCCTCGCTAGAAGAATTTATTATATCTTTTTGTTTTGCTCTCCTTTCATAAATAGCAACCGCATTTCCCACACTTCATCCTATCACAATAAATTGTAGACTTTCAATAGACAATAATTCATACTGCTTACTCCTCCCAGCTTATGCCTCAAAAGTCTACTTGACTTGCACAACATAATTTCCCATAGGAAAGGACATTACCCATTTAGAGAGGGTGTTAACTTTTGAGTTGACATCTCTATAAATGTGGGATACTTTGAAATTTTGAAGGATGATCATTTTTCACAAATAATGTTGATAATTTTATTCATTTTTCATGCTTGAGCAGATCCATTTTTTATTAAAATCAAAATTATTTCCGAATCACCATTGAGATTAAGTTGCTCAATAGTCAGTTTGCTTGCCAAGTTTATGGCGAGCAAACTCGCCTTGGCTTTGCTGACATTATTTGTTCCATCCTCTAGCTTTTTTGTGCCCATGGAAAGAATATTGTCTTTCTAGTCTCGGGCCACACAACAAATACCTAAAGGCCCTACTTTGCCCTTGGATGACCCATCAAAATGAATTTTGATTCACCCCTTATAAGAATTTTTAGAAACTAAAAACCTTGCCCTCAAAAGACTTGGATCAACCCAATGACACCCATAAACAAGCAAAAATTTTAGAAGAGATCATCTTTTCTAAAGGAAACTATCCGATTAGCAGTAAGAATATTAAGATGGGTTTTGATTTGTTGGTACATTGTATCGACAAGATTTGATATTTCATTTTTTATCTGCACTAAGAATCTATCTAACTTCTCTTCCGTTAGCTGAAAGATGCAGCTATTTATTTCTTCCCATATCTCTCAAATTACATTGTTGAATAAATTTCCCATATTGAAGAGAACTTTGATTTTTGTTTATCTATACATCCCTAGAAAAGCTCCCTCAATGTGATTGGTAGCGGCATTTTCCATTCCAGTTTTTGTACAATGAAGATATAAATAATAATTCATCATTATATTTGCACATCTTTCACCTAAAATGACCTTGGAAACCAATTTTTATGAGCCTATCACTAGTGAAGATTTGATTGCGCAAATCAAGCCAAGAGAAAGAACCCACATTAGGAAGGAAGTACTTGCTTTAGAATAAATGACTCATCCAAGTTGCATCATCTTGTCCTACTTCCAAAAGTTTGTATCCAACTTTGATTGAGTATGTCCCCTGTTTAGAGTTGCACCATTTAAGTTAATCCTCCCCTCTTTTTCAGGCACTTTTATATTTTCTAAGATCTCCTTGAGTATATGCCTCTATTCTAATGTTAGTGGTAGATCCCCACCTAACATTCATCTCCATCTAGAAAAACCACTGCTCTCCTCTTGCACCAAGAATTCTTCCATCTTATTACCCCATCTCTCCTTGGTGATTTGTTTAATCTTTCCCATCTTGACATCATTTTTCATTATGTTTAAGCCCTCCCAAGAGTCTTCCCAAAAGTTGTCTAGCTTACCATTAACAATCTACCACATGATGTTATCCATGATCACCTGCCTGCATGAGATCATGAAATTCTATATGGTTGATCATCTGAGTGGGTTTTTAATAGTATGTTCTCTGTAGTTTGTTTATCAAAGTATTATTTCTTTTAAATTTTGACATGAAGCCAAATTAATCTGGCACCCATGGCCTCATTCATGATAGTCCAATTTCTCATCCAAAAGTAGAATCTTATCTTGGTCTTGATTACCATTCCAAAAGAATTTTCTCAATTTTTGCTCAATTAAGGTTATGATTTTGACCGAAATTTTGAGACACATCATTGATATAGCAGTATAGTAGATATTATCACTATTAGCATTAAAATCCTATTAGCTAATGATAGCCATTGACTCTTCCAACATTCTAATTTATTCAAATATATAGTTACTAGTTTTTCCCATAGAGTGGATTAGCATGCTCCTACAAAGAGAGGAATCCCTAGGAACCTACCAGCAAATGTTCCTAGTCTAATTTCTAAAATTTTACTAATCTCTCGTTGCTTCTCTAGTTTAGTGTTGAAAATACAATTTCATATTTATGCTAAATCTTCTACACTGAGCCTTTACAATATATATCAAGTATATTTCAGAGAGAGAACTTCCTGAAAAGATGACTCACCCAAAAATAAAGCGTCATTATCAAATTATAGGTTTGAGGTGGCATATAACCCTTGTACAATATTTACTCCTTTCCATTTGCCATTTTGTCTCTGCATCAAGATATATCTTCCTAAATCTTTTGTCATAATAATGAACAAAATAGGGGGCAACAAATCACCTTGTCTGATTCCTTGAGATGATTCAAAAAATCCTTGAGGACTACCATTCACTAAAATTGAAAACCTAGGAGTACATATACAACTTTTACCCATGCAACCCAACCTTCATCAAATATTCACTTGATCATAATCTTTACCAATACCAAGTTCACTAACATATAGTATGTATTGAATTTTATAATTTAATATATGGCTTCATGTGCAATGATAATGCCTTCTACTATCAATCCACCCAACACAAAGCCACTTTTCTCTTTGGATATGATGCAACCTAACACTTTCTTCAACCTATTAGCCATCGCCTTAGAAATCACCTTATACACTGTATTGCACAACGATATATATTTGAAATATTCAAAGGACTATACTTCTAGATTTTTATGGATGAGGGAAATCAATGTATGGTTTAAATCCTTTTCCATATAAGTGTTTGCCCTAGATTCTTAAATAAGAACTATCAAATCTTCCTTTATAGTCTCCCAAAAAAAAATGTAGAAGGCATTTAGGAACCCATCTGACCCTGGGGCATGATCACTTTCCATTGAAAAACTTGCCATTTTTATTGCTTCTATGGTGATAGGATAAAGGAGAAAACTATTATATTGTGCATTAATAATCTTGGGAATTATCCTAAGAAGGTCGCTACATGAGTCCACTCAAATTAACTCATCTAAGTTGAGAAACTTGCTATAGAATTTGGTCACCTCATTGTTAATTTTCTCTTTATTAGTGAGTGACACCCCATATGAATTCTTGATTTCAAAAAATTTGTTGTGGATACATTTCACCTTGATCGAGGAGTGAAAAAATTTGTGTTTTGATCTTCATCTTTTAGCCAATATTCACTTGATTTTTGCAACCCGTAAATTTCCTCCTTGGCCAGAACTTCACAATAATCATGATTCAAATTATTCTTAATGTTAAATTCAAATTTTCCCATTCCCTCTACAATAACCTTGTTATGGAGCTTCTCCAACTCACCTTCAATCCATAATTTTTCTACAAAGATATTTTTGAAATGGATGTGGTTCCATTCCTTCAGACTACAATTAATATACTAAAGTTTTTTCAAAAACAAATGAAAGCTTTTTTTTTCATTTGGAACTAGGGAATATTCCCACCATTCTTTGATAAGATGAGAGATGTGATCATCTCTTAACCACATTAATTCAAATTTGGAGGGTCATTTGATGGGAATAGTAACATTTGAAAAAGAAAAGAAATTGGATAGTGGTCATATCCTAAGAATGACAAAATAAAGGACTAAAAAAATAATAGAATTTCTGCCTACTTTCCTGCAATAAAAAATCTATTTATTTTTTTTTGCCAATTCTTGAGAATCCCATCCTTATCTTATTCCCATTTTTTAATTGGATTTTATGCAATTAAATTCTTTGGTAACCTCATTTAGATATTAAACAAACATTTTCACTTGAACTACCATTGGATCCCATTATTTGAAACTATGTTAAATATTTTTTCCGTTGTTTGTTCAGGGTTTTGAAGATCATTACTACATCAATGCCTCATACTACCAATTTACTTTCTCGTGTTTTCTATTTCAAGTTTTTTTTTCAACTTACGTAGCAATTATATTTTATACTATGCATTTTTATTTTGTGACCTATCTGTAGAAGGAATACAATTCCTTTTCTCTAAACACCTATTATTACACCGTACACATTGACCATTGTGAACTCTCCATAATTTTCTTTCTTTGATCATGCTCTTAAGAATACCATCTATTACCAATCTTCTTGAAATCTTCAATAAAATAGAATTGTCAAAATGTTGTTGTGAATTTACTATTTTCTTGAATAGTAAGATTGTAGACTTTGTGTTTTGTGTGTTTATTTTCATTTTAATTTTCTCTATAGATGCAATGATAATAATATACCTTATACATAGTGTAGGATAATATACCATCTATTAGGAAACAAGACTACCTACAAAATATAATTAGTTTGGTTCTTTTTGTCTTCTCAATTATAGTTAAGTTGTTGGTAACATTTTTCTTTGAATTAATTTTTAAGCATTATAATATACTATGAACTTGTTGGAATAATGATATATTTGTCATTAGTGAATACACTTAGTGAAAACACTTATTCGATTTTGAATGGTTACCGAGCTCATCACTCAGTCTACAGCCTATACCGAGCATTCAGTAAAGCTCACCGATTAAACAGTTCAAACCGAGCAGTAAGACTGTCACCGAGCATATGAGACATACAACAGTTACCGAGAAGTCAGTTCTCACCGAGTCACCAGTGGTTACCGAGTGACACTATATCTACCCAGTCACCATAGCTACTGAGTTCCAAGCTACACTTCGGGACTAGTATGGACCGAGCTTCTACTCTTACCGAGAGCATGACGATGCCGAGTACTGTAGTGGACGCCGTGTATCAGAAGATCACCGAGCCAGCTTGAGGAACCGAGTATCTACCGACTCAGTAATATTCTGTTCACCTATGTAAGGCCGACTTAAGAATGAGTTTATGTTATTAATTTGTATGAGGCCGACTTTATGAAATGTAAATGTAATTATGGACGGTATATATATGTGATGTATTATACCATCTGTAGTATGTATGAAAAATGTATGTATGTATGGATATGCGAAATTAGAAAGAGTAGAGCAGAAACTGCATTAAGGCAGCAGACCAGAACATTTTCGCAGAGTAAGGAGCAGAATCGACATATCTATCTCAGAAGGAGATCAATACTCAAAGGATCTTATCAGCAATAAAGTTGTAAGTCAAGATCTACTGTTTCATCCTAACAGTTGAATCAGTTTGTAAATCCTTTTACCGGGTAGACTTAACAGTCTTTTGTAAATCTCTTAACCGAGTGCATACTTCATTGTATGTTTGTAAATCCTCTAACAAGGTGGACCTAGCAGTCCAAATTTGCTTCTAACAGGGCAGATCATCAGAAGTGATCATTGTAAGCCTTAACCGGTCAACTTTTACTGCAGTACCAAATTTTTGTGGGTACCATCCCCACCCCAGTTTTACTTTCTATTTGGAAGGTTTCTGGGTCACCAAATCTTTGTGTTATGTGTTGTGAATGATTATATTTTCATGCATGCAGCAGATTAAATGAATGAATGGTTTAATATATGCAAGTGCAGAAATGAATTAAAAGTTTTAAGTGTTACTGATTCACCCCTCCCCTCTCAGTAACTTGGTTAGTCCTGAATATTTTCAACAATTGGTATCAGAGCGTTGTGGTTCTCAGAGTAAAAGTTTGACAGCTTGAGAAAAGATCAAGATAATGGAGATATTCAGACTTGACAAAGCTATTGAGAATGAAAAGCTAGATCTGGAAATGGCCATAGCACAACTCAAAGAAGCAAGAGAACATCTTTCCCAATCCCTAAAAAGAAGAAAGGAACTAGCAAAAGAAATAAATGATCATGAGTATGTTGAAACAAAAATTGAAGATCTCTTTCCTACAAGTAGTTCAAATGAAGTAGATGAAGCAAACAATGCAATCAAAGAACTCCTAGAAAAAAATGGATTACTGCAAAAAGAAGTAAGGATGCTAAGAAGAGAACAGGAAATTCAGTCTGCAAGATTTTGTGAAATCTTGGAACAAAGGAATAAAATGCAAAATGAAATAGAAGGAAGAAACAATGAAATTGTACAGCATGAAGATCTCACCAAGCAACTCTCCAATGCAAATGAAGAGATCAGAATTCTGAAAGAACAGAATGAAAGTTTGAAAAATGAGCTAGATATTCAAAAGCAAGCAAATGAAAGGATGATGAAATCTCAAACAGACTTGGATCAATCAAATGAGCAAAATCTTCACAAACAAAAAGGTAAAGCTGGTCTTGGTTACAATGAAGAAGGTGAATCTTCCGAGCAAGGTAGCCAAAGAAATCAAAGGCCTACATGCAATTACTGTGGTAAGACAGGTCACACATCAAACAAATGTTGGAGCAATGGAAAGACAAGATTCAAAGGCAAATGCTACAGCTGTAATCAGCATGGTCACAAGGCTAGTGAATGCAAGGAGAAACCAAAATTTGAAGGCAAATGTCACAAATGCAAGAAACAAGGTCACAAGGCATCAGAATGTAGAACAAAGACATTTACTCCAGCAGAACAAATTGTCAAAGCAATATTTGGTTGGGATTACAATACCTGGTGTAGATGTCATTATTGTGGAGAATATGGACACATTGGGATGAATTGTACAAGGCATCATCTAAGGAAGAAAGATACAACCATAAGATGTTATACATGCACTGAACTCGGACATATAGCCAAGAACTGCATGAACACAAAGAAGGTTGAAGATGAAAAGAAAGCTAAAGCTGACAACATTCGGAAACAGATCAGACAGCAGTGGGTTCCTAAATCTATCGAGCAGGATAATTCAAGCAATGGTCCTATCACTCAAGAATTGGGTGACCCCACCATTACAAATTAGATCCATTAAAGAAGATAAGGAACTGCATCTTCAAAGCCTTACCATAAGCAGTTCCAAAATACAAAAGCATAATCGATGAAATCAGTATTTCCGATACATACAGAAAAGTCACTTACTGAGTTGAATGTTACCGAGCATGGTAAAACTGCAGACCTTACCGAGTTAGGTCAGTCTTACCGAGCAATCGCTAAAGTCATTAAGTCATCTCACCTACCCACTTATCAAGCATTAATGACAGAATTTTAATAAAAAGGGCAAAATCAACTTCATTCTTCACCGCGTTATTCAGCATTCGAAGAGCTTAGGTTTTCAAAGTGCTTAAGGAGATTTAAGACGAATTTGCAGCGAAGGATCTGAAAAGAACTCGTTCCATTCAGCAATGACTTCCACTAGCACCACCAGCAGGAGCAAGGCGAAGAAGACTTCCAATATGTTAGTGAAAGGAGTTAAATGGACAGCGCCGAACTTCAAACTCGTTCCAGCGATCACAGAATCACTCGACCCAAGTGGAGCACAGTCTAGAATCCCTTCCAAGGTACTTCTTATCAATGACATTCGTACTCATTTCAAATGCACTATTCAGGAGTTAGGGACTTTAGAAATGGACAATGCCCTAAGTCAGCTATGTGTTGACACAACCCTAAAACCCGAGCATAGACATTTGGAAATCAAAGGTTTGACCCATATCCCACACCTACCAAGAAATTTTCAAGTGAAATGGATTAGGTATGTATTGAGTCGTGTACATGATGGGCAACTATGGTTAGATCAACCTATCTTAATAACAAAGAAGATGATTCATAGAATCACAGGTTTACCGATGTCAGACAAAGTAAAATCCACCAAAACCCTAGGTCAGGACGAACTGCAGGAGTTAACTCATGCCGAGTGGGATGGCAGAGGATTGAAAATTAACAATGTATCTGATGTTGAACTTAAATTTGGTATTATTATCATTGCATATAAGCTGTATAGTTCCAGTAGGCTAAATAGTGTGGCATGTGAGGCAGTAGACCTTGCCTACAAGGTAGTAAAGAAGAACATGGATTTTGACCTAGCAGAGGTTTTACTAACACAATTCAACAAGAACATGGATAGTATAAGGACATCAAAGAATAATCCATGCAAATTTGGTTCTTTGTTGATTTGTATATTTTTCTATGTACAAAACTTTTTCCCTTCTAAAGGTACAGTAGTATGGAGGAAGGATACTCCAATTTTGTATCAGATAAATGAGTTTATAGCAGAAATAGGTCAGAATTTTGAGACAGTAATGGATAATTATTTTGAAGAATTTAAGGACAAAATGAACAACAGGTTCAGGATTCCTCCTAAGTTGGTAAAAGATTACAAGGATGATATATGCTTCATGGTAGACTGTGATAAAGTTTACATCTAGGCAGCCATACCCCGAGTGGCATGGGTAAAACCATTGCCCTATGAAATTAACATAGATGAAGCAAGGGATATAATAGAAGCCCTGATAAATGAACCAGCCATTCCCAACACCCCTGCATTTGGCACTTATGATGAGGCCAAAGCCAGAATTGAGCTTGAAATCAAGCTTCCAAAGGCCATCACCAGTACCAAGAGAAAGGTAGCTAAAGAAACAGAAGAAACAGAAGAGGAATCAGAAGAGGAAGCAGAAACACCAAAGAAGAAAGGCAAAGTAGTAATCACCAAGCCCAAACTTAAAACTGCAGTATTCACAAGGAGAACCAGGAAAGGGCAGAAAGAAAGTGAAGTTGTATTCAGGAAACCCCCTCCTACCTTCGAAGAAAAATTGAAACAGTTGGAACAAGGATCTGGCATGTCTAACTTCAAGGCACTGAAGTATGAAAGCAGATCAGATGCAGAAAAGATGCAAATCGAGGAACTTTTACTGAACAAAATGGGTAAATGGAAATATACCCCAGATGATATCAGTTCTCAAATTCCAAATGAGCTTCTAGTCAGGATTAGACCAAGATGGACTCAAACAGTGCAAACTGTCAAAGACATTTATGCACAAACCTTAAAACAGTTGTTACCGAACCTAACATATAAAGAAGTAAAAGAGGCATTAAAGGAGAATGAACACCAAATGACACTAAGGTTTCATACCTTCTTAGTTCTCTCCAAGCAGATAGAAGCAATAGTAAATAATGCCATAATTGTGTGGAAAAGGATATATAAGCTACCAATGCCATCTGAACCCATGGTAACAATTGAGGGTGATAAAGATGATGAAGATGATGAAGAGGATGAAGAGAAGAAGGAAGAAGAAGAAGCAGCTGAGGAAGAAGGTGACACGGTAATAATAGGTGATGAAGAAGGTGACACGGTGATAATAGGTGATGAAGAAGATGATCCTGAACAGGTAGCAGCAGAAGTCATTGCATCTCTTCCTCACTCACCTCAGAAAGGCGTTGCATCATCAGCTTCAGCCAGCAGGATTGTGAGCACAGTAGCTACATCTATTGCTCAATCCTTGCCAATCACCTCTCAGCTCCAGACCCCAATAGTTACCTCATCCACCGAGCTGCAGAGCATGTCATTATCTACCGGGATGCAGAGTGTTGCCTCTACCGAGCAACAAGTGACTTCTTCAGTCACCGAGATCACAACTTCTCCTGCAGCATGTATAGTAAGTTTTGCAACCTCTCCAGTTTTGACACATTCTTTAGCACAAATGATCACACCAATCAACACTCCTGCATGTACATCAATTTTAGGAACAGTCGGTACATCCATGAGTCTTCCTCTAGTAAATCCCATTCCAGTTATAACAGCTACTCCAACCTTATCAACCATTGTAACTACATCAAAGGATAAGGAAGTAAGCACAGAAGTAATACAAAAGACACCTTTAAAACTTCTGCTTACCGGCAAGGCTATAGAGGATGATATAGATCTGGATAAAGAGATTGTCATTCCACAAATAGACCTCAATACTGCATCAATTGATGAAATGAGATTGATCAGCCAGTTGTTAGAATAGAAAGAAAAACAAAAACAACTAAGAAGTGAGAGAGACAGGGAATTCAACATCATAAACGGTGCAAAGACCATTCTCACAGATGCCTTAGGTATAAAAGTTGATCCCTCTCAACACATTTTGCTACAACTCGAAGAGGCTGTGAATAGATTCAATGAGGACTCATTAGGAGAAGAGAAACTGATAGAAAGAACCGAGAAGAAATTTGATAACAAGGTGCTTGAGCACATTGCTCAGCAGATAGCAATAAAACAAGTTGAATTGACCACTATTTTGGCCAAGTTAGAAAATTCTTTTAATAATATAACTTCATTTTGTGCAAAGTTATGTGATGTTACCGAGTTCACAAAAGGAATCAAAGATCAACTGAAGAAAATTGATGATGATTTGAAAGTAAGTGCCCAACAGTTGCAGCTTGACCCCAGCTCAAGCTCAACTCACCATTCAAACATCAGATTCCTATTAGACAAGCAATCAGAATTGCTCAGGGAAGATGCAAGGATCCGGTCTACATTGTTAGATATTCAGAATATGATCCTTCCTAACATGGATACAATGCAGAAACACATTACACATTCCAAAACATTGATCCATGATAACAGTTTTTTAGTTGCAGAGCATGTAATTGAACTTTCAGCCAAAGTTCAAGTTGCATTGTCTATTTGCACAATTTTGCAAGAAAATTGGGATAAGACCTTGGCGCATATAAAACAAGCACACTCAGAGTTTATCTCACACTTTAATATTTCTATTTGAGTTATCTATTCTTTGGCATTATTGTCAAAAAGGGGGAGAATATGGAACATATTATTAGAGACAAAGGAAGAATGATCAAGGGAGAATGTAAATAACAATTGGTATAGTGATAAGTGTATAGAATCATATGTATATTCTATGGGGGAGTTATGTACAGTGAGATATACAGGTATATACAGCAATCTACAATTGGTATCAATTTTGAAGAATCAAGTCAGCATGACAGATTCATTTTTGTCTCATAAGTGTTTTTGTCACTAATGCCAAAGGGGGAGATTGTTGGAATAATGATATATTTGTCATTAGTGAATACACTTAGTGAAAACACTTATTCGATTTTGAATGGTTACCGAGCTCATCACTCAGTCTACAGCCTATACCGAGCATTCAGTAAAGCTCACCGATTAAACAGTTCAAACCGAGCAGTAAGACTGTCACCGAGCATATGAGACATACAACAGTTACCGAGAAGTCAGTTCTCACCGAGTCACCAGTGGTTACCGAGTGACACTATATCTACCAAGTCACCATAGCTACCGAGTTCCAAGCTACACTTCGGGACTAGTATGGACCGAGCTTCTACTCTTACCGAGAGCATGACGATGCCGAGTACTGTAGTGGACGCCGTGTATCAGAAGATCACCGAGCCAGCTTGAGGAACCGAGTATCTACCGACTCAGTAATATTCTGTTCACCTATGTAAGGCCGACTTAAGAATGAGTTTATGTTATTAATTTGTATGAGGCCGACTTTATGAAATGTAAATGTAATTATGGACGGTATATATATGTGATGTATTATACCATCTGTAGTATGTATGAAAAATGTATGTATGTATGGATATGCGAAATTAGAAAGAGTAGAACAGAAACTGCATTAAGGCAGCAGACCAGAACATTTTCGCAGAGTAAGGAGCAGAATCGACATATCTATCTCAGAAGGAGATCAATACTCAAAGGATCTTATCAGCAATAAAGTTGTAAGTCAAGATCTACTGTTTCATCCTAACAGTTGAATCAGTTTGTAAATCCTTTTACCGGGTAGACTTAACAGTCTTTTTTAAATCTCTTAACCGAGTGCATACTTCATTGTATGTTTGTAAATCCTCTAACAAGGTGGACCTAGCAGTACAAATTTGCTTCTAACAGGGCAGATCATCAGAAGTGATCATTGTAAGCCTTAACCGGCCAACTTTTACTGCAGTACCAAAGTTTTGTGGGTACCATCCCCACCCCAGTTTTACTTTCTATTTGGAAGGTTTCTGGGTCACCAAATCTTTGTGTTATGTGTTGTGAATGATTATATTTTAATGCATGCAGCAGATTAAATGAATGAATGGTTTAATATATGCAAGTGCAGAAATGAATTAAAAGTTTTAAGTGTTACTGATTCACCCCTCCCCTCTCAATAACTTGGTTAGTCTTGAATATTTTGAACAGAACTAGGCTTGTTTTTTAATCAAAGGTAATAAATGAACAACAAAATAACAATGTTCAGCTTGTGTAGGATTGTACAATAGAACATAACATTAAATATATTATGAAGTATTTTATCTTGTTTATTGAAAGTTTTAAATCATTCTCTTATTATTAATTTATTTCCTCCTATTTTAAAACAAAATTTTATATAGAACCTCAATCTACTCTTCTTACAAGTCTATTCATACATTTAAGTAGATCAATATATCGCTATATTTGTAGATTTTTTATGGATCCTATTCAAAGAAATTTTAAACACAAATTACAAGAGTATACACAAAAGTTACATTCAACAATGCTAGCCTGTGAGAATGTGATGAAGCTTTAGTCTATCTACCAAATTTCAACTATTTATTCTTTATCTATGGATCAAGATACAAATCCATTGGTTCATACAAGCATAAATAAGATGCAAAGAAATTTATTGTTCAAGCTGTCATAGATGATTAGCCAAAAAAACACTCCACCTACCAATTCGAGGCAACTTTTGTTAATTTTTTATTTGATCCAAAATATTAAAAGATTTTTAATTTTTGGAAACAATATCCTTATATCAAATTTCAAAGAGGTCTTATATAAAAAAGTATGCTAAATATTTTCTATCAATGAAGTAGTAGGCAATTAGAAAAAGACTTCTTAAAGAAATTGTTGTAAAGATGGGAATATCCTTAGCTACATTTTATTTTACAAAATAGGATGTAAACATTCTCTATATTTTACTTCAAGAGTGCAAATCGGGAGGGCTTCCTATGTTGATAATATTGAAAAGAGTAAGAAAGAAGGAGAAGCCGAAACAAAGATTAGGTCTTTCTAGGATTTCAAGCCATCAAAGAACAAGTTAATGAGTTTTATCTTTTTTTTTTCATTTTTCTAAGCCAACTATATTTTTATTAGGTATTCTAATTGTTCATGTGTGCTCATTAATGCTATATTTAATCTCTCAAACTATTGACCTCCTGAAATGTGTTAGAGGTGATCTTCACTTTGAATAACTAATCAAAATAGATAAAATTGTGTTTAAATAACTAATCATGATGATTCTATTCTTTGACCATAGAAATGTGTGGGTCAAAGAAAGAGAAACAAATAAAACAACCAGTCTCTACCTCTATCAAACCTACAAAAACAATTACATGCCCTTTGGGTATGGACATAATGTGTTTGTTTTAAGTAACGAGTTGAAAGACAATTACATGCATATACATTCTACCTCTAAATTTCAGCTATTAAACTCTAATGGAGAAGAAGAACCTAAAGAGGTTCATCATTTATACTTGAGCTTTGGTTAGATAATTTTTTTTATTATATTATATAATTATTAATTTCTTTTTCAATAAAAGTGGATTATTCCACTAAACTTTTTTATTAATATATTTTTATTTTTTACATAGGATTCAAAGAGAATACTAGAGGAAAGAACCCTGGGAAGAAAACCTCTGGTCACAGCTCATAAAATAAACCTATAGTATCTAACAGATCAGTTTATACATCCCACCCAAAACCACATATAAAATGCGGTCACAACACATATAATATCAGTTTTACATAGAGCCCATATGGAAATTTGCAAACCCATCGGATAATTTTCAAATGTAGACTCCACAGTTGCTATCAATGGAAGAAGACGAAATTTTCCAAAGCCCTATACCAAATCCCATGAGCCAAAAACCTTCCTACCAAAAAAGAAAGTATCAAAAAACCTTTGGAAAAACACTATTGTATCAAATACCATGAGATCGAACTTTCCTCCAAACAACGAACATGAATACTTGAAATGAAAGGGGAAAGCAAGAATAATTATCATCATAAAATTTTACATCTACGTTACTCAAAAAAATCACATAATTATTGCTGCAAATCCTTGCATACCGTAGAAGCAATTTCCTCAAAACCCACCTCTCGCTGATTAGCATTGCTATCGATGGCTAAATTTGCCAAATAATCCGCAATCTTATTAACTTCTCTGTAACAATGGGATAACAAAAAAGATTCAAACAATTCTAATTTTTGTAAAATGTGATCAATTATATACTGCAAATTCCAAGTATTCAATTTCTTTTTCATGACACATTGAATAATCACCATAGAATCACCTTCAATTATCAAGTCCTTAATTCCCAAAGAGATTGCCATATCCAATCCAAAAGACAAAGCATGAAATTCCGCATAATTGTTAGTTTTAAAACCAATAGCATGACACTGCGCTCAAATAAAATTTGCATTGTGATCATAAATTACCATGCCTACCCCAGCTGGTTGAGATTTTTTTAGTGTCGAATCTTCACCAATTGACGAATTCCACATATTTTTGCGTTTTTTTTAGGAAATGGTGAATAGTCTGGGGCAACATCATGGTCAAATCGGTCAAAATTTTGGGGTTAATGATACATTGTATTCTGGCTTCGCTATTGACCACACACCGTTCGACGTGCACACCCATGATATTCGCCTAGAATCACTTGGACGTGGATATTAGATCACCTTTGTTATTCGCTAGCAATAGTAAAATGACCACGTACCCAGGACCTAATTTGCCAATGGTAAATTAAATGTTCATTGCACGCATTGGCCAAATTTGCCAATATCAATTAAAGCATTATAAGCATTCGAGGACCCATTTTACCCCGCTTAAATTAAATGTTCATTGCACGCTCAGGCCCCGCACAATTCGCCAAAAATGCAATCATGGATTGATATAAATACACTCTTTCTTACAATTTGTTCATGTCTGATTAGTAAATTTGTGAGCTCTCGATTCACAATCCACAATTTGAGTTGGAACGTCGAAGTTCATTGTAGGGTGGAGGGCCAGAGTTACAATCCTGCAACACAGGCCCAGGCATTCCTGATTCTTGATTCAGAGAATTGAGAAGGCATAAAGGTGAGTAATCATTTCTTCATACTTGATAGTATTAGTTTTAACTTTTAATTCGTAGTGAGAGGTGAAGACTCAAGATGTCACAGTCAGACATGGGTAAGATTCCTTAGGGTGGTGAAGGGATTGAAATGTCAGACAAGGGTGAGACTAAGACTCCTCAGGGTGGTGAAGGGATTGGGATGTTAGACAAGGGTAAGAATCCTTAGGGTGGTGAAACTGAAGGGATTGGGAGGCCATCATAACTCCCAAAACTTAAACTTAAAGATACTACGATAAAGTCTTTCTTTGGAATTGGCAAAGTTTTTGGTCCATCAACTTCTGTAATTGCAGAAGCCATTCATAGTAGCTCACCACCACCACAAGGTGGGATTTTCATTGAGTTAAATGCATCAAATGAGGATGACAATACCAACACGGCAGAAGATGTTCTAAGGGATACACACAATGAGATAATTCACTCGGATGCAAATGCTAGTACTGAAGATGATGTTGGTAGGAAGAAAAGAAAAAGGAAAGTAAAACTGGGGTGAGAGTGGGAGATGAAAAGGAGTTTTAAGATTGATTGGGTAGAAAAGTACTCATTCATTGAACCAGTCCCAAACAATTATGAACAACCAACAGAATGCAGGTGTAAGATTTGTAGATAAAAAACTAAAAGAGAGAAGAAGATGTAGCTAAATCTTGACACCATATAAAATCATATTGGTAAGGTTTATGAAAAACAGATCATAGATGGAAAGGAAACAACAGTAGTAAGATGGAAATCAAAGGAAGAATGTCTTCATGTTAAGTATGCCGTAGAATATGAAGAGCATAACCACAAAATGACACTGATTGGTAATAGTAGATTTCGAAATACAATCAAGGTTGGGCTTGAACATGCAGCAAAAGATGCAAACCTGGCAAAGACTGTTCAGATGAGTGTTATATTTTATATTCTGTCGAGAGGGCATCCTATGAAAGATTTCCCAGAATTTAGTAATTTATTATATTTTTTGAATGTTCCTCACTATCCTATGTCACATTGGTCAATAAATGATGGATGGGAAATGGCAAATTGTCTCGCTCGGGTGGAAAAGCAAAATTTACAAGAGAGTGTAAAAGAGTTAAATTTCATTTCATTATCCATAGATGAAGTTACTATGGTAGATTACACTACATGGGTTTGTATGCATGTGTATACCGTAAAGGAACATGTCCACCGAGCTCATCTACTCTGTGTTCATAAAATGAGGGGCAATTCAACAGCAAAAAATTTATATTTGGAAATTAAGAAAGCTTTGAATGAAATTGCTGGTATGGATGACTTGACAATTGCCAAGAAGTTGGTGTGTGTTGGAGCTAATGGAGCTACAGTAATGCAAGGTCAAAGGACTAGTCTTTGTGCAAGATTACAAACTAGTATTGCACCATACATGGTTGGCACTCACTGCATGGCCCATCAAATGAATTTATCATATAGAATTGTAAGTAATTTCCCTACAGTGTCAAAAGTTGAAGATCTGGTCCACGAGCTCCACTCATACTTCTCTCGAAGGCTTAAACATTTTGCAAAATTTTAGATTTTTACTGAGGGAGTAACAACATGAAACAAGCTTCTTAGGGATATTGAGACCAGATGGATCTCCTTGCATGGACCAGCAGAAGGAGTTCTAATAGAATATCAATCCTTGATTGGACTAATGTATGAGCAATGCCTCATAGTAGACAAAGCTCCCGATCTCTTACATAAGTTAAGTGATATAAAGGCTCTATTAACTTTAGCTAGTCTTCTCCCCATGCTGGATTCAATGAAAAAACTTGTTAAGAAAGCCCAAGATAGAACTATGTATATCAATGAGTACAACACTCTATGTAAAATGACATGCTTGAGCTTGGATGTTCTATATTCAGACCTAACAGGGTGAAGCCCAAATTTTTTTAGGTGGGAGATAATTGCAGATTTGAATCATGCTGAATTTTTTTACATTTCAATACAAAAAATGAGTTATGTGTCTTTGTAACAGGATTTCAAATACCAATGCACCAATCTAAGATGGGCAAGCAAGGCAAAGCACTACCAGTTAAAAAGGAATATTTTGACTGGATTGTTAAATCTATTAGTGATAATTTGAAGTCTATTGCATATGAACTTTCAACTGAGATTCATGAAAGATTCTCTCGAGAATAAATACTTGAAGCCATTGGTTGTGTGTATCCTCAATTTTGGCATTCAATTGGGGATAATCTAAATGATGAAAATATGTTTCATAAAAAAATAGAGGAATTGATATTGACATTTTCAAAAGATGCATATTGCAATGAACAACCAATAGAAGGAATTTTAAATTTAGATCATCTTAGAAAACAATGTAAACTCTTTGCATTGTTTATGAAACAGTAGTTGGTTAACTTGGAGAATCCATTTGAACCTGGATCAATCACAAGGCTTTGGAAAATGATAGATCAAAGTGAAGCATTGTGTACTGCAATACTAGAATATTTGAAACTTGTTGATTTATGTCAAACAATGATATTGGGGTTGGTGGAAGATGAGAGAGTTTTTAGTGCATTAGGGCTTTTGAAATCAAAGATCAAAAACAAATTTTAGACAAAAATTTGGAAACTTGCTTGAGGTTGTTTGTAACTCAGTATAATGTTAGAGATTTTCCATATGATTGGGCACTGGCAATCTGGAATTCCATGCGTGAAAGATGAGGGTTGTGCAACACTTTAAAAGCTAGTGGTGCTACTGCTAGTACTAGTGCTAAGACAAATGATGGATCACAGACTCAGAGTCAGCATGAAAATGAAGAAATTTTTGAATACCCGACTCAGAATGAAGATGAATCTGTTAATACTAGTCAGTTTCTGGATCTTGAGTCTATTTGGGATATAGAAGCCTCAGACTGAGTCACTGAAGTGAATTAGCAGTCAGTTTATAGGTATTTATAATTATACTACAGTTCTTGAGTCTTATTACAATTTCAATTTGCAATACTATAGTTGTCATTGATGATTTTTGATATTGTATTCCTTGAATTTGTCAATCAGAACGGATACTTATTTCATATTTTTAATTTTTAATTTGAATTATTAGTAAATAATTAGAATTTATTTTCTGAATTATTAGTAAACAACTGAATTATTAGTAAATTGGTTCCACATTATGTTGAACATGAAATGCAACAATTTGTCACAAGATCCATAAAATTATTCATATTGCATAACTGTTAGAACCTTTCTACTATTCTACATTAAATGCTTAACATGATGTTCATGGCGATTAGGGTTTTGTGTTTGTTTTTTGTCTTAGTTGGCTAGTAAACCGAAGTTGTCATGCATTGAAAATCTGAGTTGTCCTCTCTTTATTTATCCATGTCAATGTCAAGTGTGGTCAAACAGTTGGTCAGGCAATGAGACAAGTTTAATGTTTCATCTCTAACTTGTAGATAAATTTCATGTTTAACAATTTGAGTGGCGAGTTAGTGAGTGTTGGTTTTGGTTTAAATCACGAGGTCTCTAGTTGTTTGAGTGTTAGTATTTTATGTTAGTGAGCTGGAGATTGTTAATGAAACTGCTTTGGTCGCGAGGTCTCAAATTGGTTTGATGCCATGCATTATAGCCACAAGAGTTAGCGAGTAAGTCATTAATGGTCTGTGTGCCACTGCTCGTGCTTGTTTATGACAGTAATTAACATAAAACATCGATTTTTGTTGGTACTCGTTGGGTCGCTGCAGTCAAGAGATAAAAAGTTTTGAGATTTTATGGTTATCGCTAGCTTGTAGGTCCTTTATCATCAAGTCAGTTTAAGTCGCAAGCTTGTGAGTACTGGGAGATTTTAGTTGTCTCTACCTTGCAAGATGTTTTGCACTTGAACATTTTATGTTGCGAGGTTGTGACTGGGTGTGATTTTATGTTATCGCAAGGTCACGAGGTGTTTGTGGTTAAGTCATTTTAATTTGCGATCATGTGATGTGGTTGGTATCGCACCTTAGCTGGTTTTATCACTTGCTCATAGGTTTTGAAGTTGTTTAGCATTTTATGTTGCGATCTGGCGACAGGTAAGTTTTGGTCTGATTTTATGGTCATCACATGCTCGCGGGTTTGTAAGTCTTAAGTCAAAAAGTGTTGCGAGCATGCGATGGTGGTTAAGTGTCTTGTTGTCGCGGGATCGCAAGGGTTTAAGTCAAGTTAAGTTTCGAGTTGCGAGCTTGCGATGAAATAAGTTATTTTGTTAGATTTGTAGTGGTCGCCAGCTCATAGGTAAAGAAAGAATATTATAAATGTTGTTGCGAGGTTGCGACTGAAGGGCTTGATCAAGATCAACGGCTGTCGCTCACTCACAAGATTCTCTGAGGATTCTTAAAAGGGGTTGCGAGCTTGCAATTAAGAGGATTTGGTAGCATTGTCGCTAACTCGTCGGTTACTTTCAAAATTGTTATAACCGGTTGCGAGTGTACAATTAAAGATGGGGATTGACACGTGGAATTATTTTCTCAATTCTATAAACGTTTTGAATGGAAATCATCAATCAAATAGAAGGGAATGAATTTAAATTTTGCTCGAGTACTTTAGCTTTGAATTAATGCCATAGTAGCTAGTTCATGAAAGTGTGGCAATTAATGAGACTTGAGAGAAGTGACAACACCCAAATACCATAAATTGCATGATCAAGCCGAGATTTTATATAATTGCATTAATGCATTCTATCTTTTAGGTAATCCAGTGAATTGAGCTCTGCAACAATGTTGGAGAATTCAGAGTGTTGGGTGCAGGAAAATTTTAGAAAATTGGTTAATTTTTTCTCCTGCAGCTAAAATGAGCAAGGCGATCAGTGGAACTGGAGGTTCCAAGCCCAAGGCCACGACAAGTGGAGGACCTGGAGGTTCCAAATCCAAGCCCAAGGCCACTGAGAAAAAGACAGTTAAGAAATACAAAGACAAATTTGTAGATTTGCTACTAGGGACTTCCGTTGCTTTGAATACAAATGATTTGGCATGGGAAGATTTATGGAGCCAATGCAGAAACCCGACCATGCTTTATATGACTAGTTCTGCTCTATTTCATTATTTATGGAATAATAGGGTTAAGGGTGTCCCGATGTCAAACCCTTGGGATTTAAATATGGAAAAGTTATTTGTGCCAGATGTGTATGTTGATGTGGATTTGATCAAAGAGTTGGCCAAATGCTATTGCCCAGTATCTAGGGTAATCAGAAGAAAGAACCAATCTGCCCTAGTTTCAATTAACAAAGCTAGCTTTGTTGAAGCTTTCCAGATTACCGGTGTTGCATGTACAGATAGATTTGGAGCAGATTGCAAAGGATTATGACAGATACAAAGGTGTTATCAAGAAGCGTGTAATTCTGAGATACATGCCTAGGGTGAATAGGAAACCGATTATAATTCCAGATAGTATCGAATCACCATTTGACATCACACCTTTCCACCATTATATGCATTGTACAATCTATGGATTATGCAGAGTGTTAGTTTTTGATGGAGATTCAATAGTGTCAGCTAAATTACTGATGATGGCTATGGACATTCAACACCTAGATGTTAAAAAAGATTATGATTATGTGGGCTATGTGGTTGAACACATTCATAATGCTCTAGTTGAAATTCAGAGTGGTTCACCTAGCCCTACATTCAAGCATTATTCATTGCTGATGCATTTAATCTTGTTCTATAATGTTGAGTTCATGGATAAAGAATTGGAGCTTTTCAAAGAAGAATTGGGTGTCTTAATGCCAATACAAAGATGGACATAGGTTTGGGATAGTTGTTCTCCCCATTCTTCTTTCCTTTTCTTTGAAAATTGGATTGTTTTGCCAATTATGCAAATGCTAGGAATAAATAGGGAACGATTGTTAATTAATGTTAGGAGAGTTTAGAGACCTTACCAGTATGTTCCAAACTAGTCTATTTCACATAACTAGGGGGAATTTTTCTTTTTTGATAACTTTAATGTGATCAGAGTCTATGGGTGTCCTCAACCTCCCCATATTTTACCAAAATTTGTTCCAATTAGGATTGCTTTTATGGAGTTTATTTGGCAATTGACCCTAGCTGAAAAAGAATACCTTTAAACACGGGTAGGGTTCTCTTCTTCCTAGGCTTTGGGTTGTGTCTGATTTTACCATTGGTAGCACTTCCTTTGATGAAGTAAACAAGTCCCTTAAACAATATAGGTTGGTTAATGTTGTGTCTAGAAATTTTCTGAGAAAAGAGGAAGTACAAGAAAGGAGAAGAAAATGGAAAAATTTGACAAGAGTTGAAGCATAATTGAAGGTTGTTGACCCTAGTTTCTAAGGTTTTACCCTGATAACCCGTACCTAGAGAGGATTAATAGAATGCTGAGTTTATATGAAACTCTGATGGAACAAATGCCTCAAATTCTAGAAGTGGCTACTCAGTAGCAAAACCCCCAAGATGGACATTTTTCACATGGCAAGAGGCCACTTAGTGTATTTGCTAATGATGTAGAGAGTGGGGATGAAGTTCAATCTACCTGAGTGCTAGCTGCAAAGAAACAAAAAACCAAAGAGGTCGGTACAATTGTGAGGAGAGACCCTGCTAGATAAATTGTTACAGAACAAGGACACTACTTTCATCAAATAAGGACACATCTTAGAGAAGCAGTGCAGAATGAAGAACAAGGAGAAACAAATGAAGCCCTTTCTCAAGGCTTCGATGAGCGTGTGATGTTGTCAAATGAGTTCATGAAAGATGATGACTTTATTAAGTTAGATGAATTTAAAAGTTTTTTGATAAGGTTGAAACAAAATCAATTAAGACAAAATCTGATCATATAGGAAGGAAATGTAGAAAAGAAAGAGGAGATCATCAAGGCACTGCAAGAATATTATCTTGACAGGGAGAAAATATCTATGGAATAGGCAAGACAATTGATTAAGAGTACTAGTATGATTATGATGTCTGACTAGGATATCCAGTCTATTTTTATCATTGATCAAATTAGGAAGCAAGAGGACCCAATATTTAAAACTGAATTTGAAATTGGAGATGTAATAAGAGGATCAGAATTTAATCCTAAGTCAAAGACACTTGTTGCTCGGTCTTTGGCCCCTTCCACTCAAAAGCCCCACCTTCTAAATATCCAAGTAGAAAAGAAAGCTAACAGAAGGATCTAGAATTTGCAAAACACAACTGACATGGAGATTGCCTCATTTTTTACTCAAGTTTCTTTCATGAATTTATCAAAAATAGAGGATTTGTCAAGAAGATACACAAAAACATATAGCCAATTGATTGAATTATCTAAAAAATATGAAGAGACATTGATGAAGAAGGGTGCTCTCAAGGATGAGTTAGTGGAGTTAAAAGAAAAAATTGCAAATGAGCCCCCTCCAATACAGATTACAGAACAAGTACAAGAAATACCAGCTGATGTGACAACAAAAATGGAGGAATACACAAAGAAAATTGAAAAGCTTGAAACGGACCAAAATGTCAAGGCTATCTCTATTGTGTCAGGAATTATGAAACACAAGATTAATGTATTGAAAGGAAAATTGATGGTAGTGCATGATTTGTACATTTCTTTGAAAGAGGCAACTAAAACATCCTCTGAGGCTGTGTCTTTTCTTGGACCTTTGTTCAATGTTTGGTCAAGAAGAAGCATATTAATGGATAAGCTAGATATTGTAATGATCTATAGTGACGAGTTCCCTCCCAAGATCAGTGACACTAAAGACATGGTGGAGGTAATGAATGCAGCTTATGTATTTTTCATAGGGAAGGATGTGCTTATAAATGAAAAATTGCAGACATTTGGGGAAGGTTATAGTAAATTGGTGCCTTCAATTTATGGTAGCAATGGAGATTTAAAATTAGTTTCTGATTGGACTAGTGAATTTGATTTGATTCTGGAGCAAGAAGAAATAATCAAGCATATAGATGAACAGGTTGATGCTGATTTCCTTAACAGTATGCTTGATTCACTGTTCAAGGTTGAGGTTGACCATACAAAGATTATTTTTGAGGCCAGGGCATTTACAGATGCCAGATGGACAAATTAAGTTGCAAAGTTGGAAGAAGTTAAGGCATTCAGTTGGCCAACAGATAAAGAGGTGGACAGGTGGTAAGCCATGCTAAAGCAAAAGAAGAAATGTCAGGTTGCTACCTAAGATTCTTCACAGTAATTCTAAGCTTGTTGAATCCTCATCTTATAAAAGGATTCCAAGATTAATTTGAGATGGATGACCACTTTTCCTTTTTGATCGGTAGAGAGGGATGGCTAGTTGGCCACTTTTATTGATGTTGAAAACTTTGATATAGTTATAATAGTTCAACTATTCAAGAATTTGATAAGTGCATATTTGAATCGCATTTTGAATTTACTTTCTGCTATCATTATGAATAATATCAATGTCATTTGTAGTTTGAGATCTTCACATAATTGTCTTTGCATTGAATTTATGTTTTCACTATGAATTGAATGGTCAAGGGTTTTTTAGTTTATGTATGAATCTAGGTTGTGTATGTAATGGCATATTCATTCCTATTTATGTACAAATGAATCTTATTGAATTTTATTATCAAGTTGTCTTTGAAATGTAAGTGACTCTATGCCCTCGGATAAGGCACTGGACTATTGTCTTGATGTTGACTTGGTGAAGTGACCTTCCAATTATAATAGTTGATTCATTGTGGGTGAATATGTTTTCTTGTTTGCCTTTGATTATAAAATTGTGATTTGTCTATAACATCTATCATGGAATTGGATCTTCAAAAGATATTCCCTTTAATTGAGTTGCATGCATGTTTTACTAATTATGTTGTATTCCTATCTATTGTGGTGTTTGATACTTTCATTCTTAATACTCTTATGATTTTATATGCTATGGATGTTTATGTAATATATATGGAGGTGTTATATGACTATCATGTATATGTTTTCCCTCCTCCATAAAGTTGGCATTTACTCATACCTATAATCCACCCACCAATTACAATGAGGTGAATCCTTAATATGATTCCAAACTAACAAAAATTTTGCAGTCCTGGGCATAATAGGAAGCATTAAATGAAAAATTACATACACCATAACAATGCAACAAATGAAAAAATTTAAAACTCATGATTCTAATCATTTGAAAGAGATAGAGTTATACATTGGAGAGAAATAGATCAGAATTTAATTTCTATTGAATAAAATTACTACTTTCGTCGACTGTCACAAAATAAATCTATATATAACCCCTTCAAGAACCTGCACAAAGCTTGACACTAAATGCTTTTCATTTGCTCTGTAAATGACTATACAACTTGCTCCCTTCACCTAGAGTCTAGAATCACTACTGGAACTAGAAAAGGAACCTGAATGACTATACAACTTGCAAAATTTCTTGATCCATGCCATTATCACCTTGATGCCTTCGAATGGAATGTGAGATGTTAAATTTTGTCCAACAGATCATTTCCAAATAGAGGAGGAAGCCTTCATGCCTAGGAATAGAGAAAATGGAAAGAGGAGCTCGAGCCTTCATGCCCACGATCAGGGAAAGTGGAAAGAGGAGCTTTAGGGTAAATGTAATATGTTGGGGAGGGGTTGCAGCTTCCATGTTGTCACAAAGATGACTTGCTGCCACTCCCCACCCAAACAAATCCTTCTTTCATTCCTCTGCGGGCTCCTTCTTCAAACCCCCTGCTATCCTGTGGTAGAGTAGAAGCAGAGGATGTGCCATGCTTTGCCTTTTTTGATAAGAAAAGGCTTTCACACCCCCTCTGAAAATCCTTCTAACTTTCACAACCCCTCTGATAATAAACAAACTCACATAGGAGAAAACAAAAAAACACCCATCCGGTATCACAGAGGACACAACAAGTCCATGCATGATCCTGCTCAAACATCATCTTTCTTTCTAAGGAAAAAACCACTCTAAGAAAATGAAAAATGTTTCTTTTCTCTTCTACCAATTAAGTCACCACTCCATTTTATTTATAACCTTTTAACACTTCATTTGGTGATGCTCATTCATGTGAAAAATCATCATTTTGGTGTTTTTCAACATGATTGTAGACTCTATAAGTCATGCCTATCAAATTCACTACATCCTGCTAAGGCTCATCCATTGTGAATGATTTTGTTATGATTTTATTCCTCCTTGATTAGACAAATTTTTCTTTAGAATCCCTGACAACACGCAACTTAGGCTCTGATTTCTCAGAGAAAACCATGATCTCCCATCTCTAACTCAGAAGCTATCCAATCCTTTTATGCCTCTACAACCATCATCCTTGCTTGTCTAATCAACCTTGACTCAGGAGAAACCTTCAAACTAGTCCCTCAGGAATGAGTCAGCATCCAAGGCTCAAAAATTCCTCATACATATTAGCTTACCACCACAGTTATCGCTAGCTCTCATGTTTGTTTAATGTTAGCATTTTTAGGTTGTGAGCTAGCGACCAGATAGTTTGTGGTTAAGTTTTATGGTTATCGCCAACTCGTGAGGTAAAATGTCTAAAGACATGATCAAGTCGCGAGTTGGCGACAAGTTGGTTTGGATTTACATCGCGAGGTCTCTAGCTTTTTGGGTGTTAGCATTCTATATTACCAAGATAGAGATTGTTAATGAAATTTATTTGGTCACGAGGTCTCGAGTTGGTCTGATTTCATACATTATAGCCGTGAGAGTTAGCGAGTAACTCATTTCATATAGTTGTCGCTAGCTCCCATGTTTGTTTAACGTTAGCATTTTTAGGTCGCGAGCTAGTGACTAGACAGTTTGTGGTTAAGTTTTATGGTTATCGCCAGCTCGCGAAGTTAAATGTCTTAAGACCTGATCAAGCCGCGAGCTTGCGAATGAAGTGCTAGTGGTTAAGAGATAAACATTTTTATGTTGGCGAGTACGTGACAAGGGTTAAAGTTACCACTATCTCCAAGTCATTGCGGTGATGAGGACTTAACATTTTGTGGTCGAGAATTGGTGAGTGGTAGTTCGATTTCCCTTAGTCACTAGATCTCGAGGGTTTGAAGGCTTAGAATTTTCAGCTTGCGAGTTGGAGATAGAGTCATAAGGGCTTGTTGCTAGGTCGTGAGAATTTCTAATGGGCAGTCTTTCAGGAAGAGAGTTGACAACTATGTGCCATGTGTTTTAATGACTTAATATCTTGAAATCACCAATATATTTTTTATGGTTTGAAAATAGCTTGAAATCACCAATATTTTATTTTTATGGTTTGAAAATAGGTTGAAATCACCAATATTTGTTTTTAATGGTTTGAAAATAGGTTGAAATCACCAATGCAAATATTTTTCTGGTTTTAAAAACATTAGAATTCGCCCATGAAAATATTTTTTTGGTTTTAAAAACATTACAATTCACCAGGATTTCTCACAACTTTGAGCAATCATGGCTAATTCGCTAATGGAGATTATTATTTTTTCTCCATAAACTGTAAAAATTCACTAGTAAAATTAAAATTTTCCTCGAGAATTATACAACTTTCACCATGTTTTTACACCTTATCCAAGGGGGGTTTCTTAAAGTTTTCCTTGCCAGCCGGCCCAGAGTTACCATGAGAGGCCCCATCAAAATTCGGTTTGAAGTGCCCTTGTAGAGGACTTTTCCATCTAGCAGAGCATCTCTTACTTATTGCATAATTCTTTTTTAAAATTGAAACATGAGAGGGTAAAACTGACAACATCTTCCAAACTCTAGTAACTCTACTATCCCAGTGTGAAAAAGAAGTAAGATTTTCCAAATTCTTATAAATAAATGACAAAGCAACCTCAGAGATTGAAGACTCAATTTTAAATAGAACCTCAGACACAGGAGAACTTGATTTTTTAAATATCCTATTGTTTCGCTTTAGCCAAACATTCCAAATCACAATAGATGGAGATATGATCCAAAGGCATGCATAAAAAGATGAGGCAAACATAAAGGGCCAAGATCTAAAATGGGAAATGAGACCCTTACCAATAACAAAGGATATATTTAACTTCTCAAACAACCACTACCAACATTCATAAGCATAATCACAATGTAGGAACAGGTGTGAAGAAGATTCCAAATTTTTGTTACAAAGGACACAAGGGAAAACAATAGTAATACCAAGCCTGTCCAATCTCATACCTATAAAGACTCTGTACTAAACTTCCAACCAAGCAAAGGATCCAGATTTAGGAGGGCAAGCCAAATGCCACAAAAACTTATAAGGCCAGGATGATAAATCTTTAGCAACCATAAGAGAGTTGTAACCATCTTTAACAATGTACTTACCAGAAATATTCTTTGTCCAAAAAAGTTCCTCCTCAGGATCAGAAAGAAATATAATTCTATCTCCCAAAATCTTCTCAAAATCTAATTTCATACTTTCATCATCTAAGAAATCAATCGACTTCCATCTAGCTAGCTTAAGGGGTCCACTAGTCACAATTTCAAAATAATCTGTTGCAAAAAAACCCCAATGGGAGGAAAGAATAGTGATCAAAGGAGAACAATCCCTAATATTCACTTGAGGTGTGTGTCCATTCCATACTTCATCCCACAATCTGACCTTTCTACCATTATGAACGATCCATGAGAGATGAGGCAAAATAACTGATCTACATTTACAAAGGAAATTCCAAATAGCAGAACCCGAAGGCAAATTTGAGACTTTAAAAATGTACTCTCTCGGTCCATTATTGAAATATTTGGAAAACATAAGTTGTGCCCATAAGGAGCTAGGCTTGTCATATAATTTCCAAACTAACTTATCACCTAAGGCTAAATTATGATTCTCTAGACTCCGAATTCCTGTTCCCCCAAGTTCCTTAGGCAAACATACCTTATCCCATGCAATTGAAGGGAGTTTCTTCTTGCCATCTTTATTATTGTTCCAAAGAAAATCTCTATGAGTATCTTGTAAACTAACAATAACTGCTTTTGGAGACTTCAAAATAGACATGAGATATATGGGAATGACATTCAAAACAGACTTGATGAGAATAATTTTACCCACAAAAGTTAGCCATCTATGATTCCATGAGAGAGTTCTTTTAGAAATGACCGAAATAATATTATTCCAAAAACCAATCTTATCCTATTTAACAAAGAAAGGAATCCCAAGGTAAGTACATGGAAGATTTCCAGCCTCAAATCCCCAAAATGATTGCAACCTATGCTGAACCAGTTGTGATGTATTAAGGAAGAAAATCTTTGATTTATCACCATTCACTTTCTCACCAGAAAACGATGTATAATTATGTATTATTCCTTTAATCACTTTTGCCTCAACTAATGAAGCATGTCCAAATAACAAAGTATCATTTGCAAAGAGACAATGAGAAATACTTTGATGAATATTCTGAATCCTTATACCTTTCCAAAGTCCCCCCACTATAGCAGCCCTAATAGCCCAACTAAAGCTTTCAACTAGGAGAATAAACAAAAATGGAGAAAGGGGATCTCCCTGTCTCAAACCCCAGGAGGAAGTGAAAAAACCATAGGGAGAACCATTAATTAAAACCGAAAATCTTGTAGAAGAAATACATGCACGAATCCATTTGACCCAGGCTTTCAAAAAACCTAACTTCTCAAGAACAAAACATAAATCCCCCCACTCTACTCTATCATAAGCCTTCATCATGTCTAGTTTAAGTATCATGGTCGGGGTTCTTTGGATGGAAATAGAATATAGCACCTCATGTGCTACAATTTCACCCTCTGTCATCTACCTTCCAGGAACAAAACCACCTTGCTCTAATAAAATGATCCTAGGTAGGATTTTTGCCAACCTAAGGGAAGTTGCCTTCGTAAATATCTTATATAAAGTGTTACATAAAGCAATGGGATGAAAGTCAACAAAAGTCTTAGCATCTTCTTTTTTAGGAATAATTGCAATCATTCTAGTATTAAGTTATTTTAAAATAGACCTATTTCTCCTAGCTTCCTCGAGAGCCAATAAAACATCATTTCCCATAAAATGCCAACATTTCTGAAAAAATAGAGTAAAACCATCTGGTCCCAGAGCTTTATCCAGATTAATGGCAAATACAACACTCTTAACTTCTTCTAAGGAAAAGGGAGACATCAACACCTAATTGTCTTCCAAAGATACTAAAGGAGGAATGTTAGATATAATATCATTGCTGAGATTTCCATTTTTCAAAGATAATAATGACTTAAAAAACCTAACTGCCTCTGAAGCAATGTCCTCTAGCTCTGTTAATAAATTCTCATTATGACACTGAATACAAGATATCCTATTCTTACATCTTTTAATATTAGTTGAAGAATGAAAAAAATTTGTGTTCCTGTCACCATCTGAAAGCCATAACTCTCTAGATTTTTGTCTCCAATAGATTTTCTTTCTAGCTAACACCTCCTCAAGCTGTAATTTTAGTGACTTCAATTCATTAAAAACTTGTGGCACCATACCATGTTGAAGCACATGAGTATTAAGACACTCAATCATATCTTGAATCCTTTGTTTCTCCTGAAAAATGTTCTTAAAATGCGAGATATTCCATTCCCTAATATTCAATTTCAAATAACTTAACTTCTTATCAATCTGAAACATACGGGACCCAGAACAAAAAGGAGCAAAATTCCACCATTTAATAAGCAAAGGAAAAAAGAAAGAATCCCTAAACCACATGGGCTCAAATTTAAATGGAGACTTAAAAGAAGCCCTATCCTCAATAACTGAAAGGGAAATTGAAAAATGATCAAAACCTGAGACCGATAGAATAGAAGAAAAGAATTCAAAATCTAAATCAATCCAATTCTCAGATAACAAAAACTAATCTAATCTCTCAACAATCTAAGAAAAATCCCTTCTCATGTTTGTCCATGTAAAAACCCCATTCCGAGACTTAAAATAAAAAAGGCTCATATCATAAATGAAATCCCCAAAGTCATCCATAATCCTTTTATTAGGGACAACACCTCCTCTTTTCTCATCTAAATCAGTGATAGCATTAAAATCACCCCCGAAGATAATAAAGGAACCATGTCTTAAGGGAGAAGAAATCCTCTTTAATTTACCCCATAACTTACTCTTTCCTTGAATTCCTGACGGAGTATAGATGTTAAAAAGCTAGAATTTAACCTTCGAAATCTTGCTTATAACTAAAGTCAACATCCAATTTGTAGTAGATGCCACTAACTGTACCTCAATATTATAATTATTCCAGAGCAGTGCCAAACCTTTTGAAGCACCACAAGAAGGAGAAGAAAGAAAATTCCACCTTCTCCAAGATGAAAAAACCAAATTAGCAGACTCCTTTGACTACTTTGTTTCTTGCAACATAAAAATATCACACTTAATTAAGTCCATTTCGGACTTAATTAAGCGTCTCTTGTTAGGGGCATTTAAGCCCCTAACATTCCAAGAAATAATTCTCATTGTCCTCAAGGGGAGGCCAAAGCTCCCCTCTTCCAATTAATCAGAGAATTTTTGCTTTCCCCAAAGCAACCTTGCAAATTACGTTTCACAGCCCTTGATCTTGTCATAGGATGACTAGTCACAGATCGTTTACTCCTCTTCCTTTTTACACTTACAGGAGTTAGGCATGTTTTCTTAGGCCTACCAAGAAAGACCGAATGCCTCCCTTGCCCACCAACAGGAGAAAGGGACAAAGTCTTTTGAATTCTAGCATCAATTTCCATTTGAGTCTTAAGATTATTTTGGGGCCTACCTCTCCCAGGAGAAACCATTGATGGTAAAAAAACTAGAGTTGTTTGGATAATTGGTAAACTCTTGCATGACTTTGGAGAAGCCAGGATAATTGGATTATCTTCAAAACCCAACTCTGTTGTAGCCAAAACCGCAAAAGGATTAGCAGATGCAGAAATTGGAAGGGTCGAGTTTATACCCCCCAAATCATTCTCAATTGAACAAACAACTCTATCAGTAATACCCTCATCCATCTGATGTGTATGACTGTTAAAAATATAATTTACTTGTTGTACCAGATTCTCATCTGGCATAATAACATGGACAACCTCTAATGGATTACTATTCCCTAAGGAAGATTCATTAGCCATATTAATTTCAACATTCATAGGGGATTTATTAGACACCAAATTCTTAATTTCCTGAACTAAAGAAGCATCATTAGGAAAACCTATGGTAGGTACCTGTTTAATAGATTCCATATCAACCACTGCATTTTTATCTAAATTCACATTCTTTGAAGAATCCAAAACCTCCTTATGATTGCATGAAGACAAATTGTCATCCTTACCCTTTATGTGATTATTTGGCATCTTAGGGCAATCTATAGTCAATGGATGATCTACTCCATTTATCGGGGGATTACCATCCATCACTATACCCCCATTATTAGAAAATGTCTTCAGTAAAGATGATAGTGAGACCGAACCCGAAGCTATGAGATTTCCACAATCCATATTGTATAATAGTTTGTTTTTCTAGATTCGATTGTGTGTGTTATTTTTCCATCAATGTTTCGAATCACACTCCATGATTCATCATCAGGATGAGAAGAATTCCAAAGATATGAAAGATGTTGAGTTGTAGATGGAAAAATAACACACACAATCGAATCCAGAAAAATAAACTATTATCCATTTTATATGTTAAAAAAGTTCCAATAGTATTTCTAATTTGCTCAAGAACATCCGGATCTATAAATTCAAAAGGAATTTTAGGTAAACCAAACCAGAAAGGAATAAGTTTCGAACTAGACCAAGCAGGAACAAAAAAAGGTTTCCATGTCATAATTGAAATTAAATGTTTTCCAAACCAATGATGTGAAGTTCTTAATACCTCATCTCTGAAAGAAGGAGAATCAAAGACAATAATAAAATCATTCGCAGACAATAATTGAAAATAATGCATATCCCCCCATCTTTTCTGCAATTTATGATAAAGCTTTAACAAACTAATTTGATCACCCCAAATTTCCCCAGAAATAACATTCATATGCAAACAATTCACTTTCTTATCAACAAGGGAACCCAGAAGATCGATACAAGGGATAGGAGCCCAAATCTGTGATGAAGAAACCCTCGGTAGAATAGGATCAATAGGTATCTTACTTACCTTTTCCGGACTAGCTTCCTTTAGGTTCACATTTACCTTATTTCCTACCTGCTGTGAAGAAACAGAAACCCTAGCCATAGTCTCCATATTTGGCAAGCCAACAACCCTAGCAAACGTTCGCTGATTGCCTAGATCCAAAGACCATTTCCCCGAAAAGACCTTCAATTTCTTCTCAGAATTCCCTTGATTCATACCATTATTAAAATGCCCTCAAGTGAATCTCCTTCCATTGTTATTCTTCCTCCATGCCACACTACGTGTGTTTCAAAAAAAGCCTTGAAAGTATTTTGAAACTGGCCAAAAAACCTTGTTATTTCCACTCTGGTTTACCTGTACTGCCATGTCCTTCCATCTACTGTTTGTGTAAACCCACTGCAGAACATGAGGTGGGTCTTCCCATCCCACATCCACCCATGAACCCAAATGCCTTCTACTGGCCATTTTCGATCGCACAAAGTTATTCATCATTATAATATTACCTTAAATGGAGATTATTTGTTCGCAGGCTCAGATCCATTTACCCTCGCAAGTCACTCTGATCTCATTATGATGAATTCAGTTATGCCCTAAATTTTGACAAAGGCTCTTGGCAAGAATAAGATGATCTTTACCACTGTAGTTCTGCCAGATTCGCTCCACTATTGCAAAAGGCTAGGGTTTTATGAATATAGATCTTTATTCTGGTATGGTTGTTGGCGTTGTTACTTTTGGTCACTGCATATCCTTCTGTACAATTGTAATTATCCAAACTACAGATCACTTCGAGTTTGCAGGTAGAATGAATTCTAGGGTTTGTAAAGCTGCAATTTTGATATGCTTCCAAATAACTTCTTCGCTACTATGTGGATTTGATAAATGCAAGGATTTTCAAGAGTCAGAGTTCAATTGCGCACTTCGTGTTTGGCTTAAATTTAGGGATTTTTGTTAGTACTGTTGTAGGTTTGTCCAAAGTCTGGCTTGGGCTTCCTTTGTTATATTTTGCATACCCTGATAAATTAACCTATGCGTGTTCCTTTCATTCATGGTACACGTGATCGTAATGATGATAAACAATAGTTGAATCAAAATGCGATAAAGAAGAGCCCGATTTCTAACCGCACAATTAAAACCTTGTTAATAATAAACAAAAGACATAAAAATAATAGTGATTAGCTAAGTCAACATTTTGACTAATATGAGAAGCCATTGTCTGGCAATAGTCGACTTCATTAATTATTTTCTAAGAAAAAAATATATTGAGAAAATATATGTTAACATATTTAATTCTAATCATTACTTTTCTAGTTATGGAGCATTAAATGTTTATGAAGTATTTAACCTTGTTTATTGAAATGTTTAAATAATTCTCTCATTAATGATATAAGATTTTCACAATCCATAATTTAACAATTTTTTGACATGGTCTAATCCAAAAGCAACATCAAAATTCTCTTATTATCAATTCAATTCTTCCTATTTTAATAAAATTATTTATACATTGCACATCTACTCTCCTTATAAGTCCATTCATACATTTAACCAAAGCAATATATTGCTATATTTATTTATTAGTCTTCATATAATGATCATTAAGCATACAAAATTATATTAAAAAATAAATTAATATTTAAAAAAAAACTAAATTATTATTTTCAATTAAGTTTAAGTTATGATGAATAATAAACAATTCACATACCTAATTCATAAGGTTTCCACAATCCATAATGCTATGAATAATTTGTTTCTACATTTGACTATGTATGATTTTTGTTGCCAACATTTCAGCTCAAACTCTATTATCCATTATCAAGGTAGATAGCTAGAGAAGAAAAACGTTGGCGACAAAAATTATAAATAGTCAAATCCAAAAGAAATTTTTTGAAATTGACATACCTATTCCAATTCAATCTGACATGTGTGGTTTTCCATTTTCTACATATCAGAGATCAACATTGTCTTGCCAACATTTGGTTGGAACTTCGTAATAATGCAAATTTGCTTTAATTAATAAAGGGATTTAAGAATTATTTTGTAGTTAGCTTATTTACTTAAGAATTATTTTATTTTATGTTAGAATTATTTAAACTTGGTTTTATTTTATTTATTGAAGATCCACTTTACATATATTCTTAAAAAATATATCAATTGCTTTGGTTTTTATGCATTAAATTAAAATCCACAAACAACTTTCTCAAAAAAAATTAAATTCTTTATCATAACTGTGAACTTAAAAAATATAAATCAACTTTTTTATAAGTTATTTTTAAGTTAAATATAATAACTATAATGATGCAAGTTGATTGAAATAGTCTTGATCATTTGATAGTCTTGACATTATTGGCATTAATGGCTAGCTTGAGCAAAAAGTAGGGTTATACTAGACATGAGTGATCATTGTCATTAGAGAAATCATTGTGATGATTATGATGAACAATCAATACATGACACTCAAATGTAAGGATGCACAAACATAGTATTGGTCATTGTGGCTATTTTAATTATTTGTGAATAACATTCCAACACATAAAGCCCTATTAACAATCAAGCAAAAACTTTATATATTCATTTATCTTTTCTACGCTTCACATGTTGCATAAAGACCAAGGTTCTTGCAACTACATTTAAGTAAAATCCCCATTATATTATGCTTTAGTAGATGTCCATACCCCGTTCAAAAATATCCTATTTTTGGACATGTTGGACTGAATAAAAAGTTAATACTGAAAACTAAAGAGTTAACTTTACCTACCAATCCTTAATGATAGACATGTGTCAACTCATGGGTCAACCATAAGAGTCCTTAGTGTAAAGGAAAAATATTAATCCAGGAATAAGAGATTAAAAATAAGCACAAGATTGTACAAAATCGACCAATGAATTTAGAAAGAAGATGTGTACAAATAGGTGAGAGTGCCTCCACCAAAGGAGGGATAGACTCCTTCAACTATGAGTGGTGGCTAAAACAACCCAAGGAAATAGGGTGATGTGTTGAAGCCCATTTGACACCACTCACAAACCTATAACTAATTGAACACCTCATGAGTGTAGGTGTCAAGTCACCTAACTAGGCTTAAAAGCCTATGTGGATGTCTAGGCGGAATATGAAGTACACTAACAAGAAATTTCCCTTATAGCCACATGGAGCCATTTCTAAAACTACATATCTACTTAAATGCATATATTTCATTCTAATTGACAAAGTCTATCCAAAAAGATAATAATATATACAAATTTTTTTTTCAAATTTTCTCATATATGATTTAAATACACTAAAAACAAATACTAAGAGCTATATGATGGTAAGCCTTAAACAACACATGCTAAGAAACATATTAAGTCTAGAAAATATTAGTCAACTCTGAGTGTCTAACACTTTTAAACCTAGAAATGTATTCTTAGTGTGACCACACACATTAAGCAACATATTAAGCCAAGAAAATGTCAGTCAACTCTAAGTGTTTAACACTTTTAAACCTAAAAATGCAAGCTTTGTGTGTAATTTAAGCCCTCCCCTATATGATATTTGTTTAATATAACATGAAAAAAATTAAAGCTCCACACCAACTTAAAAAATATAGTGAACTTTTAGAATGTATCGTTCCTACCTTGAATCCAAGGAGATGAAGCCATAAGCACAAGCTGAAACCGGATATGCAAATAAAATTAGTTCACAGATTGTACGATTCGTTTTGAATCATCCTAAAATCTAAGCCTAGATTATATCCGGTAGATACCCATTTCTCTCTGTTTTTTTAATAGAATTATATGGCTCCACGATTGATAGTGGAGCTACTTTCAAATAATTTAAAATGATAAAGGCTGTAGTGGATAGTTAAACTTATTGTTGACAGTGGCTACTTTCAAATAAGTTATACTGGTGGAAGTGGAATCAGATTTTTTTATGATACACTTATTTTTAAACCAAATTTTAATTACAGCGCAGCATAACACCTCTCTGTTTACCATGGGTAATTTGTGATATAAGAAGGTACGCTCAACTCCTCCTCTCATCCCCATTCAGCACAAGTTATGGCCAAGTCGCTGCACGCAGTCATGGTGCCATACCCTGCATTTCAAGGATGTATCAATCCTTTCATCCATTTGGCGCACTTACTCTCTGCAAGGGGATTTTTCATTACCTTCGTTGATACGGAAGGGAGCCACCGGCGCATGTTAGATGCTCGGGGACATCATGCTAATCACAAAGCGCCCGACTGGTTTCGGTTTTTGATCCTCCCGGATGGTTTTGCGAAAGAGGACGAAGGCCGCTTCGATTCTGCTGTTTTGGAGCAGCATCTCGTTGCTAGCCTCTCAGAGAACGTCCCTCCCATCACATGTATTATCACTGAAAGCTTCGTGCATTGCACGCACCAGGTAGCCGTCAATCTCCGAGTACCCAGAGTTGTTTTCTGGACTTTTTGCGCGGCTGCATCTATTACGCAGTTTAAAGCCGAGTTGCTTCTCTCCCGGGGATATATCCCTGTGAAATGTAAGAATATGTATCTTTCTAATCACCCCTCAATTTCAATTGTTGGTTTTGTTATAAACTTCTTATGGTGTGTGATTTCAGTGGGAGAAGCGAAGAGGCCGGAAAATGTGATCACTTGTTTGCCCGGTAATCTCCCACCTCTATTGCCGACCGATCTCATCTCCTTCTACCGCGTCGATAATTTAGTCAAAAGTCTTGTCTATCACAGTAAATTGCAAAACAAAGGAGATTACGTGCTGGTGAACACGGTGGAGGATTTGGAAGGGAGGGAAGCAGTAGAAGCACTGTCTATAAACGGCTGTCCTGCTGTGGCTGTGGGTCCTCTCTTTCTGCCAGATTTTTTGGCTCACAGAGATGTCGTACAGTCGGGCAGTATGTTTGCAGAGGACAAGAGGTGTGTGGGATGGCTGGATGCGCAGCAGGTGGGTTCAGTGATATATGTATCTTTTGGGAGCACCTCCCTCAAATCGAACCAACAGCTGGAAGAAATTGCTCTGGGCTTGGAGAGCAGCCAGAAGCCTTTTCTGTGGGTCTTGCGAAAGGATATTGCACAAGGGAAGCCTGTAGTTTTGCCGCATGGGTTTTTAGAACGGATAGGAGATAGAGGGCTGATTGTGGGATGGGCGCCGCAGGTGAAGGTGCTATCCCACCCTTCCATTGGAGCATTTCTTACCCACGGCGGATGGAACTCCGTGATAGAGAGTATCAGCTTCGGAATTCCTATGCTGGGATGGCCATATTTTGCAGATCAGTTTGTCAATTGCAGATTTGTCAAAAATGTGTGGAAGATTGGGATGGACTTTCAGGGTGTGGATGTTGACGAACATAGGTTGGTTTCGAGAGAAGAGGTTGAGAATGGGGTGAGGAGGATTATGGAATGTGAGGAGGCTAGGCAAAGGGTGTTGAAATTGAAGGAGGTAACAGTTAAAGCAGTTAGCCCAGATGGTTCTTCCTTTCTCAACTTGAACAAGTTTATTCAGGACATTACTCGAATTGCCAAATCTGTTAAGGGTTAAATGATGCCGTCGATGCTCTAGATCAATGACGATAAAAGGCGCACACCAAACAGCTCCATGAAGGTGATATTGGGTGTTCTGGGCAATTCTAAAGACCAGTCAAATTCAGAATATGATTTGCGTATCAACTTTCTTAGTTTTAGGGTTTCTTTCAAGATTGGGTTATTGGGTACTAGCAGGATGATAGTATGTGTTCTGCATGTCTTTTACAGGACTGTTGTTGAAGATTTTACTTTCTGGTTTTCATGATTTTATTCATAGTTTCTTTGTTCATTCTATGTTTGTAAAGTGCTATCATTATCAGCTGTTATTTCAGTTTCCTTGAGGTTATTACTTGTATTGTTGCTGTTGATTGTTCTCTCTATGCAACACTTTTTTTTTTTTTTGGATTACCATTCTTTTTATTATAAATGAGTTTTGTTCAAGAAAAAAACAAAGAGTGTAAAAATGTACTATGTGCGATTGATATGGTTGGTTAAGGAGATGTGAGATTTTTGGAGCACATATCTATCAAGTTTTTAATAGATTGTTGTCGGTTGATGGGAAAATTATGTTATAATGTGTCTCAAGCTTATGAGATGATTTGATGAAGGATTTGTTGAGTATATAGATTATTAATTGAAGATTTGAATGGTTGAGATGTGCATATGTATGAAAATATATGAGTAATATGCATTAGAGTGGTTTTATTTCATATGTCAAATTTTTTGCATGCACAAATTGAACATTAATAATACAATAAAATTGGAAGAGATCATTGAAAAATTATCTTATGTTATTTTATTATTTTACTCTTTCTGCCATATCCTAATAGTAGGGCATAACATATTCATTCAAGAAATGCACGTAGATATATCAGGTTCCACTTGATTCCATTATGTCTTTCATTTCTAGGTTGCTAGGTTTCTCACATGTAGGATCAAGTATTCTTTGGATAGGAAGAATTCCTAGGAAGCGAAAAGCTACGTGGTTGGACGGAAAAGCTTACGAACCATGTTTTCATGTATTGGTTTGTGGATGACCATTGGGTTAGTGGTGGTCAGAGACACTAGTGATCATGAGACTTGTATTCATGTCCGTATTAATAGGTAGTTTTTTCTTTTCTTTCTATCACTCATGCCCTATCGGGAAAACCCCGCCATATCGAAACAACGCTTCAGTTTTCTCAAGTTCCATTTCCACCCAATGTTGCGATCCCAAAGGAAGAGTCGATGTTTATCAGGCAACAACCAGTAGACCTTGTGGCTTCCACTTCTTGCTTCTTCCCAATACCCGATACTCTCTTATAGGTCGATGTCAGAGTATTAGAAGCTTTTAGTTTTCTTTATGTCAGTTTCCAAGCCAACCTGCAACTATGCGATGCACAATTTCTGAGAAATGAATCAAAAGGAAATTTGCAAGTATGATCATTAATGACAGATTAAACGGTTAAAAGCACAAAAAGGTGGTGACACGAGTTACAATATTTGATATTCTCTCTTTTTGTAGGCAAAATTTAATGCACCACCTTTAGAAACTGATCAAGTAATGCATGCCATCATGAGTTTGCTTTACCAAAATGGTTTTGCCTCACAATAACTAGTTGTCAGTCATTAATCCTAATTTGAATTGGATGGAAAGAGAAAAAGGAAATATCATCCAAGGGTTGCATGCTCTTGAATGGATATAGCAAACCCAATTTCTTGAATATAGAAAATTTGCCACTTTATTAAGAAAAATTGTCGAACAAGCCAAGAATCACGAAGAGTGTTTGCAAGAAGAAATAATCGCTAGAGGAAATCTTGGTGATTAGTTTTTCAAATAATAGAAAAGATGGTGCTTAGAGGAAAGGTTTTGATAATACAACCAGATGTTGGGCACATGCAATATGACATCCTCTTCGACTTAACCGACCTCTCTTGAGAACTCATAATGGATAAGGATGAATTTTCAACAGTCCTCTGGGTACTTATCGAAGAATAAACAAAATCTGAGATGATTGATAATCAAATTGCTCGCTAGAACCCGGTGCCTGATGAAGAAGTATAAAGTTGGAGGTTGTTTATAGTATGGGATTTTGGTGTTAATAATGTGACTTTTTGGTAATTTTTGTTTTACCTAAACCCATGTTTAGAATGGTTAGTTTCAAGACCGTTACTCTAGAAGGAACTATTTCTTGGAAATGGCAATAGGGGTTTTTAGATATAAAAGGAAATAGGAAATAGAGAGAAGGGGGAAAAAAATTAGAAAAGAAGACTTTGTGTTGTTTTCTGAAAGACAAGTCGAATATGTTGTTTAATTTTGAGTATGAAAACTTTTGAACAATTAATCTAATATGATTAGACTTTGTGCTATGGTAGATAAGTTTTGCATTCTTTTTATGTGGATGCTCTCTATTCGAGTTTTTGTCTGATGAATTATTTAAAGACTTGTTTCCCTCTACTGTTCATTGTTGTATAATGTTCATCTTTGCATGAGTATTGTATGACAGTGGTTAATTGATAGTTGTCTAAGGAAATTCTTTCATTATCTGTGTAGTTAATTACTTTTCCTTTAGAACTTTTTGGTTAAAATTATCGCCTCTTCCTACTTTTTGGTTAAAAGCATACTTGAAAAAACTCAAATTTACATCATAGAAGGGAGCTATACCTCTAAAATTCAGAGGAAAGTTGCAAAGAAAACATAACTTCTCCAACTATTGTTAATAGTTTGTTCCCTTGTCCGGGGCTAGGAGTCCATATTGTCATATTTTGAAGGGAACAAAATCTATTAAGAAACATATATATAATTTAGAGTTGCATTCCTTACACTTTACTAAGTTTTTCCTAATTTCAAGAGAAAGATAACAATTGAATAACCAAGTTGACTGTAAATCAATGGTGAAGATTGACTAAGATGTCTTTATTAGAGGAGTGTAGGTGATCATGTGACTAATCACATCTATATTTATTTATCTAATATGGATAAAAAATTATAGAATTATCAATTTACTTTGGATAAATGAAAAAAATAGTGAGGTAAAATGTAGAAATATGGTTGATATTGGTATATAGTGTGGTGTTATCTACTATATTACTAAGTGGTCAATTTTGGGTGTTCACAAGTTTGCTAGTTTGATTTGTTGGCATTAAGGTGTCATTTATCTTGCAGTCTTATATACATTTCACATGTCTACAACACTTTTAAAGTGTCTTTTGATGTCAACAATGAGAAGAAGAATAATATATAATATAGTTTCTTGATATGTAGTCTTGTTATTAGTTGTCATATGCTTCTGTTTTTAGCATCATTATGATGTTTTTAGAATCACCTTCAATGATGATATTGTTATAATTGGCTTCTTTATCCATTCATTTCATTAGGTAAAACTCAAAAATTCCCTTCAAATTCATACCCAATTTTTCTTCTCTTACATTGTTGCTTCAAATCTAATTTTGCTCCAATTAACTTTCTTTCTATAAGTATTACATCTAATAAGACTCAATAATCCCCTTGAAATCATAACCAATGTTTTTTGTGCATTGATAATAAAAATCCCTTTCTATGTGTTTTTAAAGTGAATGCTATTAGGCTTTTGTTACATTTGTAACATTTTTTTGGCACCTCTGATTTTAAATAATGTATACACATTTTCGACACTTTTTTATCTTTTCACATCAAATTTCAACTTAAGGACCAGTTTTCATATAATTTTTGATAAGTTAATTTCACAAACATTTTCACTTTATACCATTTGATCCCATTATTTGAAGTTGTATTAATGCAGAGGACGAGAGGTGTCTGGGATGGCTGGACGCGCAGCAGGTGGGTTCTGTGATATATGTTTCTTTTGGGAGAACCTCCCTCAAATCGAACCAACAGCAGGAAGAGATTGCTCTGGGGTTGGAGAGCAGCCAGCAGCCTTTTCTGTGGGTCTTGCGAATGGATATTGCACAAGGGAAGCCTGTCGTTTTGCCACATGGATTTTTAGAACGGATAGGAGATAGAGGGCTGATTGTGGGATGGGCGCCGCAGGTGAAGGTGTTGTCCCACGCTTCCGTTGGAGCGTTTCTTACGCATAGCGGATGGAACTCCGTGATAGAGAATATCGGCTTCAGAATTCCTATGCTGGGATGGCCATATTTTGCGGATCAGTTTCTCAATTGCAGATTTGTCAACGATGTGTGGAAGACTGGGATGGACTTTAAGGGTGTGGATGTTGACGAGTATAGGTTGGTTTCGAGAGAAGAGGTTGAGAATGGGGTGAGGAGGATTATGGAATGTGAAGAGGCTAGGTAAAGGGTGTTTAAATTGAAGGAGGTAACAGTTAAAGCGGTTAGCCCAGGTGGTCTTCCTTCCGCAACTTGAACAAGTTTATTCAGGACATTACTCGAATTGCCAAATCTGTTAAGGGTTAAATGATGCCTTCGATGCTCTAGATCAATGGTGATAAAAGGCATACATCACAGCTCCATGAAGGTGATATTCGGTGTTCTAGACAATTCTAAAGAGCAGTCAAATCCAGAATATGATTTGTGTATCAGCTTTCTTAGTTTTACGGTTTATTTTAAGATTGGGTTATTGGTTATTAGGAAGATGACAGTATGGGTTCTGCATGTCTTTACATAACCGTTCAAAATATGATTCATGTATCAGCTTTCTTAGTTTTAGGGTTTCTTTTAAGATTGGGTTATTGGGTACTAGCAGGATGACAGTATGTGTTCTGCGCGTCTTTACAGGACTGTTGTTGCAGATTTTACTTTCTGGTTTTCATGATTTTGTTCAAAGTTTCTTTGTTCATTCTATGTTTGTAAAGTGCTGTCATTATCAGTTGTTACTTTAGTGTACTTGAGGTTATTACTTATATTGTTGTTGTTAATTATTCTCTATATACAACCTTTTTGTTGATTACTATTCTTTTTATTATAAATGAGTTTTTTCCAATACAAAACAAACAAATATTGTAAAAATGTACAATGTGTGATTGATGTGGTCGTTTAAGGAGATGTGAGATTTTTATGGCATATATATGTGTACTTGAGGTTATTACTTATATTGTTGTTGTTAATTATTCTCTATATACAACCTTTTTGTTGATTACTATTCTTTTTATTATAAATGAGTTTTTTCCAATACAAAACAAACAAATATTGTAAAAATGTACAATGTGTGATTGATGTGGTCATTTAAGGAGACGTGAGATTTTTATGGCATATATATATATATATATCAAGTTTTTAATAGATTGTTGTCTGTTGATGGGAAAATTATGTTATAATGTGTCTCTCAAGCTTGTGAGATGATTTGATGAAGGATTTGATTGAGTATATATATTATTAATTGAAGATGTGAATGGTAGAGATCTGAAGATGTATAAAAATATATGAGTGACATGCATTGGGGTGACTTTATTTCACATCTCAAATTTTTGCTTGCTTAAACTGAACATTAACAATACAATAAAACTGGATGAGACCTTCGAAAAATTATCTTATGTTATTTTATTATTTTACGCTCTCTGTCATATCTTAATAGTAGGGCATAATATGTTCATTTATGAAATGCATGTAGATATATTAGGTTGCACTTGATTCCATTATCTCTATCATTTCTAGGTTGTTAGGCTTCTTATGTACGATCGGGTATTCTTGTCATAAGTTGTCATAGTTTCTTGATATCTAATCTTGTCAAAATTTCCCATATGCTTCATTCTTTAGCATCATTATGGTGCTTTTAGAATCACCATCAATGATGATTCTTCTGTATCCTCTATTTTTCACAATCACAATTCTATGATAGACTATAGACACCTTCGCAAAGCTTGAGGTTTGAACTCCAAGGTTAGCCATGTAGGGTAGAATCAGTTTACCACTTGAGTCCCTTATGACCCCACCCCCACCCGCCCAACCTGAGTTACCTCTTGACAAGCAGTCAAAATTCAATTTCAACCAACTAGTATCGGGAGGGGTGGGGGGGACTATTTTATTGCCTTTCTAAAACCAATAGGAGGAGAAATGAGGGTGGAAAGGGAATGCGCCAAACTCCAACTTCCAACAATCTGCTAATCTAGGGAAGAGGGCAGGTGAGTGTCTTTTTTTACAAAGCAACCCATATTTTATTTGATATTCTTATCTATGAAGATGGCTAAATATTCTCAACTTCTTTTCCTATCTCTGAATATTTTGTTGTTTTGTTCTTTCCATATACTCCACTTTGTACATGAAATAAGGCTTGCCACAAAAGTCCCCTAATGAGAGGATGAGATGATGGAGGTGGCCAACTAGAAGTGTTCTCTTTAGTATCCCTATTCCACACATAAGCTACCAAGGAAATGTTGGCTATTCTCTATCTAGTATTTGAGGAGAAAGGACAATGAAAAATAATATGGTGTTAGAAACATAGTTGTCATTGCACCCAAATATTGGCCTATCAATACCCAAGCATTGTACTACACAACACTAGGAGACCCAGGGCACACACCTTGCAACAATCCCCCAATGCAAGCAAGGGATTTGAACCTATGACCCATGCTCTAATACCACTTGTTAGAAACACAATTATCATTGTACCAGAAGATCAACCTGTTAATGTTCGATACAATGGTGAAACTTAATGAACCTATGGGACACAATTAACCCATGTTGCAAACCTGAGTGTTACACTACACAACACAAGGAGACAAAGGGCACACACCTTGCAACATATGGTTTATACTATGTTTCTCCTCCTTACGTAACACACATCTATTCATGAATTGGAATCCACATTTCTTTAGGTTGTCAATAGTAAGGATTTTACCATGGCAAACCATCCACCATAAGAAACACACCTTCAAAATTGTTTTGAACTTCCCATATTTGACCAATTAAAGAAAGGAGAGGTGATAGAGCACTTATTTCAAATATTGATTTGATAGAGTACTCACCATATTTACAAAAGGCTCATATTATCTTCTTTATCTTCCAATTTGAAAAACCTCATATTATTAAGGATCCTAAGAAGCTCCACAATTGTCATTCTGAACTGATGATCAAAGTCTAGGAAATTAATTATCCACACTAGAGGGAAAGAATTAGGAATTCAATAGTCTCTGACATAGCTCACAAATCTGAAAATTAATTTACTTTCAATAGCCAAACAGATGGAGAGAAACTTTAAGGGCGTAGGGGAGGACCACTCATCTTTACAAAATTGTATACTACTCCCATTTCCAATCTGTAACATAATACCTTTTTGAAGCAACTCTTTAGTCTTAAGAAGGTTGTTCCAAACATGGGATCCTCTAGGAAGGACGTCAGAGACCAAAAAGGCATAATTGACCCTTCCAAGAAGATACTTGATCTTCATTACTCCCAACCAATCAAAATTATCAAACAGAAGCATCCACCCAATATTCGCCATGAGGGAAATAGTTAAGTAACATTAGTCTCTAACAATCAATCCACCTATCATTTTATTATAACAAACATTTTCCTAATCTTGAGCAAAGAAATCCTATTTTTATATTCAACACCAAACCAAAGAAATCTTATTTGAATTTAATATAGCTTCTTGGATCACCATGCTGAAATATGTAAAAGGGAGAGGAGATAAATGAGGTGCCTTGGAGAGAGACTTTGAACAACTAGAGTTTCATACCATTACTTATAATTACACCTTTGCAACTTGCAAGTTTCCTCTAAAATTTTTCAAGAATCTTATTCCAAACCGACTCCTCCACTTTCCCAGCAGTTAAAGGTAAGTTTGGATAGGAGGATTAGGGTCTGAAGGGAGACTAATAGAAACTTTGGCCTGTAGAGGAGGGGATTTGTCACCTCCAAGACGACGAATTTCATAGGACAAATCGATCCTCTGCTACCTCACTCGAATTGGTGCTAAGGTGAGCTAGAGGATAAAAGTAACAGAGTTAAATAATTAACCGTAATTTGAGGCTCTCAGATGACTCTCTCAAGCCTCTATCCAAAGAACGAGCGTGCAGGTTTGGGACACAAGAATGACACATTGTCATCCTATACAGATGAGGTATAGAGTTTTTTCAAAAAGTTCCAAGTGCGATTATAATGCAATAAAACATGAAAAATAATGAAGCTAAGCTAATAAATGCGATATACGAAATAACCAAAATAAAATGGAAGGAGAAAAGGGAAGAGAATAGACAAACAATAGGTCCATGTTATGAAGCCTCCAACTAGATGAATCTTCTCTAATGCAACTTGCACACAAGCAAGAAGGAAAATGTTGGAGGTTGTGTTTTGGAGTCTGCCTCAGTCAGACCCCCATTTTGGTGTTTCCACCTCCACAGACAACCCAAATAGACTGATAGAATAAAAGATAAATGCAAGATAAAATAAATGATAGATGATAAATGATAGAGGAGGGATGTGATAAAGCCCAAGATGCTCAAAGACGATATATATAGAATGATAGAAAGATATTACCAAGGAGGCTTGAAAATGCCAAGAGAGTTGCAAGAGATATTATGAGAGCTTGAGAGTGTTGTAGGAAACTAGAGACTGTTGTAGTGAGTGAGTGAGAGAGCTAGAGAAAGTTGTGAGACCCAAAGAATAAGAGAGATTGCGTCTAGAATCTAGAGAGATTGAATGAAGAGAGAGGATAGATTTAAAAGAGAGAAGAGGAGGGAAAAGAGGGTTGGCGAGCCGTTTGAAAGATTCGGGGTCGTTTCCACCAACATGTGCAAGTGACAAGTGAAAAGGTGCACTCAAAACTGACATTCAAACATTGAGATGTCATGAGACTAATGCGTGGCAAGCGAATGTCCACGCAACACATTAGTGTCCAAATGAATCACATTTGGAAACAACATGAGACAAGGGAGACACATGGCTAACATGAAACAAAAGCTAAAGGATAGTTGTTGAAAGGTATCTTCAGCATCCTGAGAGGGAAAAGGTTGATGCAAGGGTTGAAGTGAGCCTACTCAGGTGCTAGGGGAGTGGAGACCAAAGTGTTTACAAAAGATGTAGGTCGAATTACAAAAGGGTATGCAATTTTCGACACTACATTTTGCCCCCACTTTAGTGGGCTTATAAATCAACATGAATATGCATGCTAAAGGAAATCTACTAAACATAAAATAACGTTATGATGCCAAAAGGATACTGTAGAGGAAGAAGATAAATCTCTAAGCCAAGGAAGCATTCCCCCAAGCTGAAGACCTACAAAACAAATGCATTAGATAAGAAAAACCTATTGGCATCAGAGATCACTGAGAGGGGGGGTGAATCACTGATCTACCGGTTAGCGGATTTTAAAACTTAACTTTCAACCATCAAATGCAAACACTTAAAATTGAAATGTAGAAACAGGAAACAAAAAACCATAAGAACATAACACCAGTATTTTTACGTGGAAACCCAAATGGGAAAAACCACAGTGGGATTTGAACCCACAATATTATTCCACTATAGCTAGTACCAAAACAATATTATAAAATGGGAATGCACAGACATTCAGGCACATTGCCTAGAGCTCACTACTCAATTACAATAACTCGGAAGGCTACAACCCTCAGGGAAGGCTCACTGATTTACAAAGTTGTTATAGTGATGAATTACAATGTATGAACTCTAAAATAACATCTACTATGCTTGGATGAGTTCTATTCTTGAAAGTGCAAAAACACTGACTGGATCACCTTCTTTGTTCTGCCTTGTACTCGGTCTCAGTCAGCTACCGAATCAAGAATGTGCACGTGAAACTATACAAAAATAGATTCTCAATCACCTCTCGCTTGCATACAATCATACACTACACCAAAAAGATCACCCATACCAAATTTATATATCTGTAACCACAAAATAGGTCATACATCATGTCAGCCTGAAAGTGTAATGTGTAGTCACATATTGGCTTGACCGGATCCAAAAAGATAAATGCGGATCACCAAAACAATAGAAAAATGATGTGTCTAAGTTGGCCCAATCAACAAGAACACGATTCAATGCACCACAATCACTAGAAAGCTTCCAGACCCAAAAATGATCTGTCTTCTTGACGTACTAGTTAATCAGCGACCGAATAACACTTATTCCCAAATAGGAAAAATTACGTCCACCAGATCGGTTCTCTATGAAGAGTTGCCATCAATGACAACCCTAAATCAATAATCATCCATCGGAAACCATGAAAAATCACCAGAGACCAATGGATGAGTGCCAATTGCCAACAATCTCCCCCTTTGGTATTGATGGCAACACTCATGATAAATGACTAAGTGTTGAGCATTGTACACTGATTCAAAAGGATCAAAAGAATTTCTAAGGCTCCCCCTTAGTCAAAGAATTCCAATCTCCAATACTGTATATTTTTCACCATTCCTCTCCTCCTTCGATAGCAATGCCAAAGATGGGGTGTTGTCCAAAATTTATATACAGATGACAAACACTTTACAAATACTTGAAGAGGTCAACATAAACAGTCTTCAAAAATCCTTGGTGAGTATCCCACCCACTCTTCAAGTTGTCCAAAACTATGATGAATGTACTAAATACAGTGGCTTTAATTTATAACTCTCTTAGATCATATGATATAGGTCAAGCCATCTCCTTCATACAATCCACCTTTTTACTTAATATAGTGTCCAACTGGGTGGCAACCAGGTTTCGAAGTTCACCTACTTTTCTCAAAATTTTCTCCTTATCCGCTTGAAGGCTTGAGATCTAATCATATAGGGCTGTAATTTGTCCTTCAACACTTTTGGTTAATGTTACATTTGGATCAAAGGACTGAGAAATACCAGCAAGATTTCCCTGGTGATCACTAAGAGGGTGGGTGAATCAGTGATCTACTGGTTAGTAGATTTTCAAACTTAACTTTCAACCACCACATGCAAACACTTAAAACTGAAATGCATAAACATGAAACAAACAACCACAAGATCATAACATCGGTATTTTTATGTGGAAACCCAAATGGAAAAAACCATGGTTGGATTTGAACCCACAATATTATTCCACTATGGCTAGTAGCAAAACAATATTACAAAATGGGAGTGCACAAGCATTCAGGCACACTACTTAGAGCTCACTACTCAATTACAATAACCCAGAAGGCTACAAACCTTAGGGAAGTCTCACTGACTTACAAAATTGTTATAGTGATGAATTACAATGTATGAACTCTGAAATAGTATCTGCTATGCTTGGATGAGTTCCAGTTAAGTGCAAAAACACTAACTGGATCACCTTCTCTGTTTTACCCTGTTCTTCCTTATACTCGGTCTCAGTCAACTACTAGATCAAGAATGCACACGTGAAACTATGCCAAAATGGATTCTCGATCACCTCTCCTTCGCATACAATCGCACACTCCACCAAAAAGATCACCCATACCAAACTTATATAGGTCGATAACCACAAAATAGGTCATACATCATGTCCGCCTAAAAGTGTAACATGTAGTCATAAGTCAGCTTGACCGGATCCAAAAAGATAAATGTGGATCACCAAAACAATAGAAAAATGATGTGTCTAAGTTGGTCCAATCAACAACAACACGATTCAATGCGCAATCATCAGAAAGCTTCTGAACCCAAAAATGTTTCATTCTTCTTGAAATATCAATTAATCAGCTACTAGTTAACACCTACTCCCAAATAGGAAGCATTATGACCGCCGGATTAGATCTGTATGAATATTTGCCATCAATGACAACCCTAAACCAATAATCATCCACTAGAAAACACTGGAGACCACTGGGTGAGTGTCAATTACCAACAAAACTTGCACGATAGAACAAGGTTAGAGAATAAGAGAATCCTAGGACAACATGTTTAGAACATGATAAAGAAAAAGATAGCGCACACACGAAGGCACACAAGAAAGAAACTACGATCTTGAGTCTGCAAAGTAAAAGAGACCTCAGTGTAAAAGGTTGTCTTAGTACCATGCATCATCCCCAAAATAACAAGAAACAACAAATAGAGGAATTTTCACTACAACATCACAGTCCTAGATGGTTTCGAACACTTATGTGTTCTCCATGCAATGATACTCATTATCCCTTCTATTGACACCAAACTTCTCAAGCCATTTAAGTTCTTTATTATCAATGTTATAATATGGACTAATTACCACGTTACTATTAAATCATGCCACATTAAATGGCAGTTGCAGCGTATGCGAAGGTGGATATTTGGGTGGGTAGTTGGTAGTAACACCGATTCCCTCCCTTCCATACATGGAATAGTTCTCATGGCACCTTGACCTGTAAATATACCACATAGTGCATATATTTAACAGTATAGTTTGAGTTTAACTCAAACACAATGTGTTTTGTTTAGTTGTGTAGTCGCAATTATTCTTCGACTCCACTATGCGGTAAGCTTAGCTATTAATAACTTGTTATAGAATGCTACATGGAATAGTCAACATCGACTCCCACTTCGCAATCCTTATTTGGTGTAATATATAATTTGCAAGTCGAGTTTCAATCCAAACACTTAAATGCTTGTTCCGTGGCATGGTCGACATATTACCATTTTTCTTGCAAATAATTTTCTAAGTTTCCACATTATGCCAAATTGACTAGTATCGACTCTCTCATAACATGTTCTTTGACTATAACTTGCATTAATAAAACTGCCAACCCTATCGGTTATTAAGTTTTCAATTAAGTTTCTTTTCAGGTTTATATATATATATATAATTAATGAATTTTCATAAAATGAAATAATTTAACATCAACAATATATTTACATATATAGTAATTACATACGCATATATATATATATATATATATATATATATATATATATATATATATATATGTACATGTTTAAATTTTTATTCAAACTCATATATATATATATGTGTGTGTGTGTGTGTGTGTGTGTGTGTGTGTGCATACTTGTATATGTATATCCTTATATACACATATACATACATACATATATATATATATATATATATATATATACATACATACATATATATATATATATATATATATACATACATACATATATATATATATATATATATACATACATACATATATATATATATATATATATATATATATATATATCATTATCATAAATCAACAAGCAAAAATATAAACACGATATGTAATCCATTTCACAAGATGCACATACAAACATCAAAATACATGTATAAAAATTTAAATCAATCTATCAATTAAAACTACTCATTCCAAATTCATCATTCCAACTTAAACAAACACTCAAATGAGGTCATTTAAATCATCCATCTTTACAAGATGCAAATTATAAATTCTAATGTGGTGTGTGAGATATTCCATCTATTCTAGTGAAATCTAAGAGCTAAAACAACTCTACCTGAACCATGTTCTCGCCTTCATTCACGTTCATTTGTTCCTACCTTCACTTGCACTCAATTGCTCATTAGCAATGACAATTCCCAATAATAAAAATATTACCGATCATTTAATCACACTTACAGGAAATAATATAAATCATTTCTTTGCATTTGAATTTATTTCACATTATCATCTAATTCCTCTAAAATTTTCCATTTCCATTTCAATTTCATTTCATTTGTGAAAAGTAAACATTATTTTCCTAAATAAATAGTTATGGATAAATAGGGTTCGTGACAAGCTTTCTGGCACAACATTGGTTGAAGAGGAAGGGAATAAGTTGGAAGGTTCTTTGTTGTTGGTAGAATGAGAAGGCAAAGGATTGGTACAAATTTGCAAGTTTTGGTTAGGGAGTGCAATAGATTTATTTCCTCTGTCCTTAACACCCTCAATGGTTATGGTATTGGGATCAATGAGATCTTGGAGAAGATGTTTCAACCTATAACAGTTCTCAGTATCATGGCCAAGTTGATGATCATATCAATTGACAAAAGGTTTTAGGATCATAGGAAGTTGGAAATGGTTTGAAAGGTTCATTTGGTATAATGTGAAAAAGTTGCAAAACATTAAGCATTAATCAACTTCAACATAACATTATGCAAAGATTCAGAAAGAGGTGTAAAATTATAAGCTGGTTTAAACATAGATGACAAAGGAACCACACTTGGTATTGTAGCTACCACTTGTGCATCAATAATGTTTGAGAAATTATTTATCTTAATGAATCCTTTGTTTGATTTTTTAAACTTTGAGAAAGCTTGTTGAGTGACATCATTCTTGTCAACTAGAGCCATTCAAGTGGACGAATCAAATTGGCTCACTTGTGAAACACACAATTGGGTGAAAGAGGTAAACTCAGATAACAATAACTTATCTCTAATGTCTTTTTGAAAATTAGAAATGAAAATTGTTTGAACATCTATATCAAACACATGATAAGATATTTGAGCATGCAAATGTTTAAGTCTACCAATGAAATCAATCACTTTTTTCTTAACGCCTTGTTTACAATTAATCAAATTAGTCAAAGAAATTTGAGGACCAATGTTATTTTGAAATTATTGAATGAAAGCATTAGCCAAGTTTTGAAAATAATCAATAGAATAAGGAGGTAAAGAACAAAACCATTGTAAGGCCTTATCTCAAAATGTCCTAGTAAACAATTTAGCCATCAATCTATGATCATTTGAGAAGTCACTACACAAGGTGCAAAATATTTTCACATGAGTCAAGAGATCACCTTTTCCAATGGACACCTCCAATTAGGAAATTTCAATATCCTTAGGGGGATAGTACAAACTAAATCAAAGGAAAGTGGTCTTGCAACATCATATGTAGGAACATTAAACTTGGATTGGGTTATAGAATAAATTTGTTGAGTTGCAAGGAGGACATAGTTTGGGAAAGACTATTAATGTTTTCTTCATTGGATAGGTTGGTATTGGACACGTTGGATAATGAAAAATATGGAATGGTATGAGAAATGGATGGAGCATTGGAATACTAAAAATGGGGACATGGTGATAAGTAGGTATAGGATATTTTGTGAAGGAAATGTAACACTCACAGAACATGGTATGATAGAGGCTCATCCAAGACTAACATGTGTAGGATTGAAATTTTGTGTAGATGTATCCATGATAGGTGGAGTATAAGTAGACACATTAGGCAGGAATAGAATTATGAATTTCAAAATTATTAGGAGTAGAAAAGTGAAGAACCTCAACACAACTTTTCATGGACATAATATTTTCATTCACAATCTGAGATATACGATGCAACAAATTCACACCATGTTCATCATTTTGAACCATCTTCCTCAACCTTTCAATCAAGGATATGGTCTTACTATCCAAGTGCCTTGACCCATCCAATGTTCAATCTTTTCCAATTCATTCAAACAAGATTTACTACTTGGGTAGGAGACACTTGTGTTAGGGAGTCATCCTTATCATGAGATGTATGGGAAGAATGATTATCAACAATGTTAAGTATTTTATGTGGAGGTATAGAAGTTTCACCTAAGTTCCAATGAAAATTGTTAATTGACTCACGATCTAAACCTTTACAAAAGCCATAAATCTATAACTTCTTCTCACAAGGATATTATATATTTAAACCTTCATAGGCCTTCTTTGTGTTGAAATTCTCATGAAGATGCTTGATGGTGACTTGTAATTAACTTAAAAAAATAAGATCGTATAGGCTATCAAAAATGTATAGATTTATTATAAACTACTATTCATCAATGTCTTGATGTTTGATCTCTTACTGTTGAAATGGAATTGAGGGAGAGTTTCATCCTTGTAGTTGATAGTGTTGGCAATTGACACTCATTAGATTCATTTTGTTGTCATTGATGGCAACAAGATCAGATAGAAGGCAACAAGACTTGATGGAAGTCACAAACTGACACTAGGAGGCATTTACTGGCATTGGAATCATTCAGGGCTACACCAACACCAGCACCAGTACCGACATCAGTACTTCAGGAAGCTGACATCAAGGAAGATTTATTTTGTAAATCATTTTGTAATTATTGTTGAGGTTGACATTGAATATCTTTTCTAAATGCATTCTAAGCCAACATAAGGTATATCATATTTAATAGGTATATAAGTTAGTCTACTAGGTCAATTTAAGATATAGAGAGATGATGGTATTATGATGGTATAGAGATAGACATATAGCAGAATTGTGAGATGCGAAATATATGTATGGAGATCACTTTTGTATGCGCATATTGTATCATGCAATGATCTATAGTTAGCTAGGAAAGCACTCTTGAAGGAGATGAAATACTAGTAATAGTTCAAGACTGTGAACTGGTACATAGCAGAAGCAAATCTAGAACTCTATCTGGCATAGTAGATGCATTCTTGAGTTCACTTTTAGTAATTTACTTTGGCAGAAAGCTTGTAGTTAGTGAGGCTCTTTAGTGATGAGCAGTATGCTCTAGGAAGTATGCCTTCCTGCAAGTGCAAGCCCCTATTTATGTAATATCTTTTCATATGGCCAGTGAAGTGATATTTTGGGTCAAAAATCCCACCATGGTTTTTCCTCATTGAGGTTTTCCATGTATAAATTTTGTGTGTTATGGTGTTAATTTATGTGGATGGTTTATTTGCTTCTTGTTATATGCTTTTTTTTTAGCAGTACATACATGCATTGTTTAGAAAGTTAAATATTGCATATTCCGACAAAACACTAATTCACCCCCCCTCTCACTATTCTCAGATCCCAACAATTGGTGTCAGAGCTTGGTTACTCGGAATAAGTTTAACAACTTGAGGAAGATCTTGAAACCAAAATCTTTGAATATGGCTATGGAAAGGTAACTTGAGATGGCTCTTGAGGATTATGATGTTGAAAGGATGAAGAACTTGAAATTGCAAGAAGAACTAAATTTTGTAAATGAATTCATTTCTATTCTGCAAGAAAGGCTATCATCTTCTCAACCCAAGAGGAAAGAAATTTTGCAACAACCCAATGATGAGGAGAAGAATTCTCTTAAGGAACAATGTCAGAAACTAAGTCAAGCAAATATGCTCATGAAGAATGAAATGCAAGATCTGACCATGAGGTTACCAAAAGATATTGAGGATAGAAAGAAGAAGGAATATAGTCTCACTTTATCCTTGAAGAACAAATTTGATGAATGTGGAAGATTGACTCATGAGAACAATATGTTGAGAATTTATTTGGCACACTCCCAGAACAATGAACAAGAACTTGGAAGGCACATAACTACTCTGAGAGATGATCTGACTACTGCAAGTGAACATAAAGAAAATTTTAGGATCAGTGCTACACAATTAGATGATAATTGAAAATACAAAGAAAGATTGATGATTCTAGAGGACTTGGATTTGTACAAGGTGAAATATTCGGTACTGCTAATGAAGATCAGAGAACCGGTATCTAGAACTCATCAGAACAAAGGAAACCGGTAAGGAAATATAATGCTTATAAATTCAATGGTAGATGCTTTGTTTGTAATAAATTTGGGCACATAGCTAAACAATGTAGAAATAAGTAAAATCAAAACTAGAATTTTGTTCCCAGTCAATGCACAAACTACAAGAAATATGGTCATAAATCAAAAGACTGCAGAATGAATGTTAAATGTCATGCATGTGGAAAGTTTGGACATTTTCCTAATCATTGTAGGTCAAGAAATAATAATAATACTAGATATGTCAAAGCAATTTAGAAGAACAATGTTACATGTTATGCATGCAACAAAATAGGTCATATTGCTAAGTATTGCAGAAGCAAGACCTAACCAGCTAAAAATGATAAAGACAATGAGAAAGGGAAGCAAAAGGTAGATGAAACACAACAAGATCATACCAAGAGATGCATTAGAAAATATGAAGAACAAAGTGGATATGGATCTATACCGGCAAATCCACTGGTAGAACGGAGTATTCTTCAATCTAAAGTAAATTCCACTGGTAACTAAGGCATAAGCCTTAGGGGTTAGCAAAGTCATTGCTAAATTTTGCATATTACAGTGAAAGAGACCTAAGGAGATCTGGAAAGAGCTATGGAGAACTATGTTTATCATCGATAAAGGTTACCCCGACACTTAACTGTGAAACCGACATCCGTAGGGTTGGTGAAACATTAATGATAGAAAATTAGGGTTTTATTTGCTGATAAAAGAAGCTAAGTAGATTCATTTTCACTCACCGAGCATTTAAGCAATCAGAGAGAAGTAAAGGCGAACTAAGAGCGAGCAAGCTTTGAGAGAGAATTTTGAGCAATAATCTGAAGCACTCAAATCATCCACTGAAATCCACTTAGGTATTTTCTGACATGGCATATGGATCTTCCGCTCCTACTTTAATTGCAAATCCAACAATCATCGAAGTTAAGGATAGGATAAGACTAGTCTTTAAGGAGGTTTATGAAATTGCGAAGAAGGAAGACTCTGTGGGAGCGTTTTCTAGGGTTCTTGAAGGAGTAATGTATGTTGAAGAAGCAAGGGCATACATCCACTACACTCTTGAGGATTTGGGTACCGAATACATAAAAAGCATGTATCAATCAGTGATACTGGGAGACACTGGAAAGATCAAACCAAAATTTAAGGCAATTGAGGATCTAAGGTTAACTGGTATTCTGTATTTACCGGAATTCAAGGATGAAGTTATCAGATATGTCTTGAGCAGGGTTCATAACAAATTCATTTGGTTAGATAGACCCTACTTGATCACAAAGGAAGCTATACAAGCTGTCACCGACTTACCTAGGGTTGGACAAGAACCTGGTAAGAAAATCTCCAACACAGAGGTTCAAAAACTCACTCGTTCCACACCGGATAACAGATCAATGAGGACTAGCATAATAACCAACTTAGACATAAAATTTGCAAGCATGATCATAGGATATATGGTAACTCAATCCAATCGATTGAATTCTATTGCAAGTTCATGCATTCATGCCACATATCAAATGTTAAGAAATAATGTGAAATATAACTTATGTGAATGGATGAGGAGTGAGTTAATGTTAAACCTTAAAAAGATCAAAGAAACCAAGAAAGGCACATTCAGACATGGAAACTTAATTGTCTGTTTGATTCTTTATTTCTTGAATGAGCTACCCAGTTTAGGAAAGAAGCAATGGGCTCATGACATACCAGCAGGTATGCAAATCAAAATTGCTATCACCGATCTTGGTACTGACAGGGATGGAAATTTCTAGGGTTACTTCAAGACATTTCAAGAAAATATGAGGCAAAGGGAAAGAATCTCTAAGAGCATTATGGAGAAGTACTCCACTGACATATGTTTCATGGTAAAAACTAATGAAACACTCATGGAAGCAGTTGAACCCAGACAAATATGGATCACTAATCTAGGATATGAGGTAGATGATAGTATTTTTGAGATTTATGAAAAGATGCTATTAGATGCCCCATTGGATGACAAAACAAAGCACTTTGGTACAATAGGAGAAAATGCTCTTGAAGTGAAAACAAGTTTCAATAGAAAAAGGAGAGAATAAAATTGATTAAATGTCTGCATATGTGCAGAATGTGATTTACAAAATAGATACTCAGCTAGGTTCCCAATCTAAAGAGGCAGTCAAACAAGCAGAGGTTGCTACTGAAGAAGTGAAGAAGCCACAAGTTCACATTTCCCCAATCACTTTTGACTCTGACCCTAAGGATAATGAGCCTTTGGATTTCAAAAGGGTGCAAAGGAAGGATGTGGTAAAATGACCGGTAGAGCAACAAAAGGCAAAACCAAGGAGGAGACTTGTCAGAAAGGTAGCTCAGCCTACTACACCTCCACCACCAGTAATGAAGCCTATCCAAAAGAGGAAACCAGTCACAACAGAAACAACAAGCAAAAAGAAGAAGGGTGATGATACCATATTTGGTAAGACATCAATGACCTATGCTGAAATTATTGATGAAGTGACAAAAAGTGGGATATTAAAGAATATTTCAAAATATTATGAAGGTTTTGAAGAGAGTGAGCAAAATGAGTTAGAGGAAGCTATTTTATTGTATATAGATATCTATAAGAAGGCATTAGTTAAAATTTTGAAACAGATACCTTTATCTCTATACAATAAACTTGAAGCTAGGAGACTTGATGCTATCAAGAGGGATAAGGAAATCAAGGAAGTTGCACTTTTGGAACAAGGTGGCTCTATAAACAATGAAGAGATGAAAAGATGTATAGATACCGCTAATAGGAAAATTTTTAGTTGTAAAAACCGGCAAATAAGTCTTATGTTGGGAAGAGAAAATGAGGTGGTAAATGAGACAAGTAAGGGGTGGAAAAAATTCTTTCAGAAGAACCCAGACTTTCTCACATTTCAGGAAGAATTTACAAAGGCAACATCCTCTACAATTACTAACAAATCAAAAAGAAAGGGCATTTTAGGCAGTTCCACTCCAATTTTGACACAATTACAATCGATTATAACTACAGGCATGCATCCACAATCGACAGTCACAAAGAGTGTATAGTTTATACAGACACAAACCAATTTTGATCAAGAGAGTGTAAAGGACACTGGAAACATTGTGGATAATACTCCACTGATAGTAATCGACACTGCACCAAGTGGCGAAGCCACTAGTGCAAAAGAGGTTGAGATGGACAAGGTTAAATCAACTGAGTCCATTTTGGTAGGCAAAAGAAATTCACTAGCAAGATTCTTGGCAATTGACACTTCTCAGATCGAGAAGAAATGAATTTGAGAATTAAGTCCAACAAAACTAATGATGATGGCCACTAAGAAATTGTTAAAGGAAGGTACTGTAGAAAAAGGGTTAATTGATCAATCGATCACTATATTACACAAAATAATGCCTGATTGTCAAATAGAGGATGGAGCAAGCCCTTCTGGTAAGCTCAAAGCTTTAATAGAACACATATCACATAACTATCAATCCTTGAGACAGATTGCAAACCGATAGGCTTTGGACAGTTTCTCTACTGGAAAAAGAGTAGCTTTTGATCAGCTTATAGTAACTAGAACAAAGAAGATAGAGGACAAACTTATCTCTATTGAGGTTTCTTTGAAACAATGTACCAATATTTACAGAGTATGTTGTAATATATCAAGTCTAACAACCAATGTAAATGACAGATTGAAATAACTACATGACAAAATGGCTACTATTGTTAATTCTTTTGATGGGATAACTACATTAACTACATCTCTTGATGGACAAACTCAGTGGACTTGCATTGGTTTTAGACACCTTCAAATTAGGATGGGACACAAATCTTCAGTTGTTGCAAAAAATATACCCATAAATTCTGAAGATGACTAAGCTCGAATGACTCTAACTGTATTCTTTCACCAGTGTTTGGCATTAATGTCAAAGGGGAAGTATGTACATTTGTGAAAAATATCAGGGAATATGTTATCAGTTTAAGTGTGTTGCTCAGTGGGAGCACACCGATAGGGAATCCATTTTTCACATGAGTGTTTCCATCAATGCCAAAGGGGGAGATTATTGGTAATTGACACTCATTGGATTCATTTTATTTTCATTGATGGCAACAAGATCAGATAGAAGGAAACAAGACTTGATGGAAGTCACAAACCGACACTAGGAGGCATATACTGGCAGATACCAGCATTGGAAGCATTCAGGGCTACACCGAAATCAGCACCGACATCAATACTTTAGGAAACCGACATTAAGGAAGATTTATTTTGTAAATCATTTTGTAATTATTGTCGAGTTTGACATTGAATATCTTTTATAAATGCATTGTAAGCTGACATAAGGCATATCATATGTAATAGGTATATAAGTCAGCCTGCTAGGTCAATTTAAGATATAGGTCAATTTAAGATATATAGAGATGATGGTATTATGATGGTATAGAGATAGACATATAGCAGAACTATGAGATGTGAAATATATGTATGGAGATCATTTTTGTATGTGAACATTGTATCATGCAATGATCTATAGTTAGCGAGGAAAGCACTCTTGGAGGAGAAGCAATACCAGTAATAGTTCAAGACTGTGAACCGATATAGAGAACTAGAACCGGAACTCTATCTGGCGTAGCAGATGCATTCTTGAGTTCATTTTTAGTAATTTACTTTGGTAGAAAGATTGTAGTCAGTGAGGCTCTTTAGTGATGAGCAGTATGCCTTCCTACAAGTGCAAGCCCCTATTTATGTAATATCTTTTCATATGGCCAATAAACTGATACTGTGGGTTACAAATCGCACCGTGGTTTTTCCTCATTGAGGTTTTCCACATATAAATTTTGTGTGTTATGGTGTTCATTTATGTGGATGGCTTATTTGCTTCTTGTTATATGCTTATTTTTTTACGTGTACATACATGCATTGTTTAGAAAGTTAAATATTGAATATTCCGAGACAACATTGATTCACCCCCCCCTCTCAGTGTTCTCAGATCCCAATAGATAGATGTCAATATAAGGAAGGATACCTTTCTTTTACCTCTCCTAATAATTTCGAGGTGCAAACCATAGAGTAGGATGACATAGGAAAATATTTCCTACTAAATCAAGCCAAGTGTTGTGTGGACCAAATTTGGGGCCAATTTAGGGGGAGTGAGGTGCCCTAGGTGCTTTGCTCCCTCCAACATGGTCCTAAAATGGGACTTGAGATCCTAAATGAGGAGATGATGCCAGAAACAAATACTAAATTATACTAGATCAAGCATGTCGATCACGCAAGTCTAGGAACACTCAAATGGGGCCTAGACAAGCATGAATTTGCATAAGGGTGCAATTTTACAACACTACTTGACAAAAAAAAAATTATTGATGAAAAATTGTCAGATGCATACAATGCAAAGTTATAAGGGTAGGTGGGTTTATGCTAGGAATGCTGCTATTTTACTTCCTAACTCACTAGCTAGAATGTTTAGGGCCATACCGTAGTGGCACTCTCTTAAGTTCCCTATCTTTAAAAAAATGTCAAACATTGATGGGATATTTATTAGAAACTGGGAAACATATGAATGATCCATTTTAATTTCCCATCTATAATAACGTATCTCAGACTTTCAAAAATCGAAGCCATTTTCTTAGGGCAACAATTTTTCCATCGATGCAAAAATTGTTAAATGCATGCAATTCAAAGTTGCATTGAGGTAGCATAATTTTCATATATAAGAATTTTGATTCCTAAGTAAACTTAAGAATACGTGTACAGAAACATGCCTCTTTAAGTGCAACTTAGGGAGAACTATGCAAGAGTTGCAATCAATGAATCAAAATGTAATATGTAGTATGAGATGCATTATGGGTCTCTAAAACTAGGCCATGTTAAGTACCCATGTACAACTAATCATGAAACTAATATCTTACAATAGAGAAAGGGAGAAAACCTCATGGGAAAAAACTCCTTTCCAAAAAGAGACATGCAAAGTGAGTGATGTATGGAGGTATCATCACCAATACCCCCCAAGAACTACATTCATCACAAAGATACAATGAATAACCCCTACATAAGAGGAAAAGATAAAGACAACATTGTCCCCATATAATGAAGAATATATGACAAGAATGATAAGTGTTTGAAGACAAAACAAGATCCAATTCTTACAAACCACTTGTATCCCCTTAGGAAGAAACAAAACCATGTATCTAGATGTAGGTATGCTTCCCATTCTAGATAGGAATTGGTAGGAAGTGGAATCCAAATGTATAATGATGTCTTTGAAATCTACTCATGTGTCTCCTTGTCCATGAAAGATGTTGATGTCACAACCAAATCAGGTACATGCTCAAACAAATAAGAAAGTGACTAACTGAACTATGTGGAAATTGATATGAGGCAAGATCCAAAGACAAATATGATGTGATAGCAGGAAAGAAATGACTATCCTCAAAGAGGAAAGATATAATTTCAAGAGTGTCTCCCAAATTTTCAATGTGAGACTCCCCAAATAATGAACCAATATATGGTAAATAGGAATCCCATTCAGGAAGGAAAATAGATATCTCATGCAATGAAGAACTGATAATGTGTCTTTCAACCAATTTTGAAAGACAATGATAATCCTACTCATCAATAACAATGGAATTCTCAAGTGAAGGTAGATCAATTACCTCTAACAAAGAATAAGGATCCTAATGAGTAATCTCATCCTCATTTGAATTCTCAAAATGCTCCAAAATAGTGAATTCCATAATAGTATCATAATCATAGGGTATCTTCTTTGAAGGATGAAAAGGCACACTATAGTTAGAAAGAGGATCATTTGGGAATTGGTGAGTATCACGATCCTCATATATATCCCAAATTATAGTCCAAAGAACATAGGAACACTCAAAACCAACAATGGACTCTAAGATGTCACTATCTACATGCATACCAATGACACACAAGGTCCTAAATGGTCCTAAACTAACACACAAGGTCCTAAATGAGGAGAATATGCTAGACACAAACATTGAATTATGTTGGATCAAACATGTTAGGCACGTAACTCCAAGAATGCTAAAATGGGGCCTATATAAGCATGAAATTGCATAATGGTGCAGTTTTGCGACACTACTTGACATCAATTTTTCTATTGATGCAAAAATTATTAGATGTATGCAATCACAAATTTAAAGGTAGCATCATTTTCATTCTATTCATTATGGGCATAGATTGTTAATGCAAACACATCCAAGTAGGTGGGTTTATGCTAGCAATGCTTTTATTTTTGTTTCCAACTCACCAGAAGGTTTAGGGCTATATTACAGTGGCACTATCTCTTAAGTGCCCTGTGTTAAAAAAAATGTCAAACTTTGATATGTTTTTTATTACAAACTAGGTCATATATGAACAATCCATTTGAACTTAAGGGTCACAAGACCCATCTACAATAACCTATCTCATATTTTCAAAAATCAGAGCCATTTTCTTACGATAATAATTTTTTTATTGATGCAAAAATTGTTAGATGCATGCAATGAAAAGTTGCAACATATCCTAATTTGCATTTGGAAGAATATTAATTCCTAAGTAAACTTAAGAATACGTGTACACCAACACCCTTCCTTAAGTGAAACTTAGGGATAATTATGGAAGAGATGCAATTAGCGAATGAAAATGCAATATGCAATATGAGATGAATTATGGGTCTCAACAACTAAGCCATGTTAGGTAATCATGTACAACTAATAATGCAACTAATCTCTTACAATGGAGAAAAGGAGAAAAAATCATTGGACAAAACTACATTCCAAAAAAGAGACATGCAGAGTGAGTGATGTATGAAGGTCTCATCACCAATACCCCCAAAGAATGACATCCATCACAAAGATATAATGAATAGCCCCTCCATAGGAGGAATAGATAGAGACGACACTGGACACACATAATGAAGAATCTCCTGCAAGAATGGTAAGCTTTTGAACATAAAACAAGATCAAATGCTTACAAACTAGTTGTCTCATGTTAGGAAGAAATAAAACCATGTAGAGATGTAGGTATGCTTCCCATTCTAGATAGGACTTGGTAGGAAGTGGAATCCAAATCTATGATGATGTCTTTGAAATCTACTGATTTGTCTCCTTGTCCATGAAATATGTTGATATCACAATCAAATTAGGTACATTCCGAAACAAATAAGAAAGTGACAAACTAGAACTATGTGGAAACTGATACGGGGAAAGATCCAAAGACAAAGATGATGTGATAGCAGGAAAGAAATACCCTCAAGAGTGTCTCCCAAATTTTTAATGTAAGATTCCACAAACAATGAACCAATTTATGGTAAATACGAATCTCAACCAAGAAAACAAATAGATACCTCATGCAATGAAGCACTAATAATGTGTCCTTCAGCCAAGTTTGAAAGACAATGATAATCTTGCTCATCAAGAACAATGGAAGTCTCAAGTGAAGGTAGATCAATTACCTTTGTTGAAGAATAAGGAACCTAAGAAGAAACCTTATCTTGATTTGAAGTCTTAAAATTCTCCAAATTAGCAAATTCCATAATAGTATCATGTAATCATAGGGTATCTTATTTAAAGGATGATGATGCACACTTCAGTTAGAAATCAGATCATTTGGTAATGGCTTATTATCACAGTCGCCATATTACTCCCAAATTATAATCCAAAGAGCATAAGACACTCAAAACCGACAATAGATTCTAAGATGGCAACATCTAGAATCTCCTGCAAGAATGATAATCTTTTGAAGATAAAACAAGATCGAATTCTTACAAACTAGTTGTCTCCCATTAGGAAGAAATAAAACCATGTAGAGATGCAGGTATGCTTCCCATTCTAGATAGGAATTGGTAGGAAGTGGAACCAAATCTATGATGATGTCTTCAGAATCTAGTGATTTGTCTCCTTGTCCATGAAATATGTTGATATCACAATCAAATTAGGTATATTCCCAAACAAATAAGAAAGTGACAAACTAGAACTATGTGGAAATTGATACAGGGCAAGATCCAAAGACAAAGATGATGTGATAGTAGGAAAGAAATGGCTATCGTCAAAGAGGGAAGAAATGCCCTCAAGAACGTCTCCCAAATTTTCAATGTAAGACTCCGCAAACAATGAACCAATATATGGTAAATAGGAATCTCAACTAGGAAGACAAATAGATACCTTGTGCAACAAAGCACTAATAATGTGTCCTTCAGCCAAGTTTGAAGACAATGATAATCCTTCTCTTCAGGAACAACAAAAGTCTCAAGTGAAGGTAGATCAATTACCTTTGATGAAGAATAAGAAACCTAAGAAGCAACCTTATCCTGATTGAAGTCTCAAAATGCTCCAAATTAGCAAATTTCATAATAGTATCATAATCATAGGGTATCTTCTTTAACGGATGATCAGCCACACTTTAGTTAGAAAGAGCATCATTTGGTAATGGCTTAGTATCACAATCACCATATAACTCCCAAATTATAGTCCAAAGAGAAAAGGACACTCAAAACTAACAATAGACTCTAAGATGTCATCATCTATACTTTCATATCAATGACTCCTAGGTCAAGATCTCTCTTACAATTCCAAGCAAAAATATGACAAGGCGTGCAAAGTGGTTGAACAAGGTCATACAAAAATGACAACAAGTTGAACCATCGAAGATGGGTGATAATTCTATTTATGTATTTAACGTAGTCTCCCCTCTTCAAAACAATCATAGATGGGTGAAAAGAAAACCCCATTTACAATTATGATTCATAAAAAAAAGAGATATAACCATCAGAAGATAATGGAAAATCCCATAAAAAAGATAGAAAAGGCAACATTAAAAACCTAATTTGCTACAAAATTATGTAGAGTAGTAACACCACTCAATTTATAATTCAACAAGTTCACAACGAGCCTACAACGACGTCACCAATCTCAAATGCAGATAAGGAAACCCCAAGTTCTCTTGCACAAGAGAGCCAAAGACAAGAAAATAGGCCTAAGATCACGTATCACAAGTCGACCAACCATGAAAAGGCTTCCCTCACCACCAATGTAGGACTAATGTCCAATCAAGAATGCACAAAACTAAGTCTGAGTGCAACATTAATCACTGACGATCCATGTCATCACAAGCACCAATGAGACAAATGTGAGACTAAATTCCGATGAAGAATGCACAATATTAACTCTAAGTGTGGGACTAATCACTGACGATCCATATCATCACAAGCACCAACAACACCGAGCTCGAACCAAACTACATACAACTACCACACTAGTTTGCACAAGTCAATATGAAACCCTACACACAAAATGAGGCCAACCATAGGCCACGTTAGCCTAAGATTTTACCACACATTGGGGTGTGAAGTATAAAAGCCACAAAAATCCTTTCCTTGCTGCCAATGTTGGGCTAAAATCTCATCCACAATCCCTCCCAACTCTACTCATGCACCCACCAAAGACTGCAGTTGCACAATGAAGCCCTAGGATAGATTATTAAAGCCAATACCTTATAATTTTGATGCCAAATAAATGAATCAACCAATAGGAATCCTTTTAGATCCATGCAATGAAGAAACATGAGAGCAAAACAAATTGCACAGCTATGAACACTTCAATATGTAATGTGCCTTCAACTACATGTAGGGAGAACAAACCAAATACTTCCAGTCACGATATTTCCAGCTGACCTAATCTACTATTTTCACTGATTTGGAAGCAAATTGTATGATAAACTAGGAGGCAAAATCAATTTTGTACCAAATGTGAATGGCACCTACACAACAATTGCCAAAAGAATGCATGCACCAAAAAACAATGGATCTCAAAACCTGGCTAAAACTCACCAAGCAGGAAAGGGCTTTAGTCAATCACTTGATACTTGTTGATGCACCCAAGAGCCTGTGTTGCAAGCCAAAACATAATCCTTTACTAAACAATGAGAACCATCTACAAGCTATTTTATCATGTGCATTGATGTGTATGAGATATCTTACAATATACAACTTTGATGCTTATAAAGTAGAAAGCAAGTGAAAAGAATACAAGTTACTAAGACAAATGTCTGGTAAGAAAGAAGAGTAGGTATAAACACACTGGCATACCTAATCTGATTAGCTAATAAACAATTGTATGCATGTAGAAGAATGTTGATTCCTAAGTAAACTTAAAGAATACATGTACTACAACATAAACGTGTACACCAACAATAAAGCATTAAATTATTATGAAGTATTTTAATTTTCTTATTAAAGGGTTTAAATAATTCTCTTATTATTAATTCAGTTCTTCCTATTTTGAAAAATATAGTTATATAATGCAATTCTGATCTCCTTACAAGTCCATTAATAAATTTAAATAGAGCAATATATTGCTATATTTATTTATTACTCTTCATATAATGATCAATAAGTATACAAATTTAAATTTTAAAATAACTTAAGATTGTTGAAAAATTAGATTATTATTTACAATTAACTCTAAATTACAATGAATAATAAACAATTCACATGCTCATCAAAATAATTAATTATGAAGGGAGAACTAATAACATTCAACATATGCATCACCAAATTCAAAAAGATTTTATATTGAATTAAAGCTTAAATTTCATAATTAATAGAAAAATTTTAAGTGCATAGAAAAAAGAAATCAATAACAAATTACAAAATGGTCAATCATTCCTTGCCCACATATCAAAGATCACCATTGTGTTGCCAAAATTTGGTTGGAACTTCAGAATAATGTAATATTGATTTATTTAGTGGAGGGATTTGTCTACATATCAAAGATCAACATTGTCTTGCCAAAATTTGGTTGGAACTTCATAACAATGTAATATTGCTTTATTTAGTAGCAATTATCTTATTTAGTTAAGAGTTCTTTTATTTTATGTTAGAATAATTTAAGCTTTGTTTTATTTTATTTATTAAAAAGCCATTTCATAGTTTTTTTTCAAAGACCATGTATTAACTATGTCTTGGGTTTTAAGCATTGAATTAACATTCCAAATAACTTTCTCAAAAAAAAATTAAATTATTTAGTATCTTTAAAAAAAAAAAATCAATTTTTTTATAAATTATTTCAAAGTTAAATATAATAACTATAGTGATGCAAGTTGATTGAAATAGTCTTGGTCATTTGATGGTCTTGACATTATTGTCATTTATTGCTAGTTTGAATAAAATGTAGGCTATACTAGACATTATTGATGATTGTCATTAAAGGAGTTTGAGATCAATGACACTCAAATATAAGAATGCACATACATAAAAGTGGTCATTGAGACTATTTTAACTATTAGTAAATAACATTCCACTGCATGACCCTATTGACAATGAAATAGAAGCCTTATCTATTCATGTGTCTTTCCTATGTTTCACTAATTACATACATACCAATGCACTCACAACTCAAACATCTAACTAAAATCTCTCTTTATTATGCTTCATATATCTCAATCAAAATCTCCCATTTATGTTAGCTCATGGATCAATGATGAGTACCTGGTGTACATGAGATGTAACCATTTCTAAAACCACATAGCTATTTAAATGCATATATCTCATTCTAGTTGACTATTGTGAGATTTTGCCAAGATCTAGATGCAATGGAAAGCACAAATAAGAGAGAACAAAATAGATGATAGGAATAAACTGTATTCTACCAAGATGAAAATACTGATCAACCAGATCATCAATCGTTCAATGAATGGCCATACAAACAAAGTAGATGATCCTGCTTATATAGGTAACTGGCAAGGCTAGGGATATGTGAGCACACAAACATGACATGTGGCTCAATAAGAAACAAGGGTAGGTAGGAAATAAGTGTGGGTAGATAGGAGAAACAATATAATATTCCACATGAGGTGGAATGTAACAAAAAGATAAGATCAACACCATAAAAGGTGGAAGTTCTCCTTTTGAAGAAAGCACACAATGCTCTCAATGATGAATGAGAAGAACAAAATATGTCCCCCCCATAAGAGAGAAGAAGAGACCATGAATACCTCCCTCAATGTCGAATCTCCTGCAAGGATGGTCCAATGATGTTGACCAAAATACCTCCCCATAAGGAAGAAAGAGAGCCAATGTTGCACCAATAATGTCAAAGTGTGACAAAACCAGGTATCAAGTCGATGAAGATGAATCATTTGCTGCAACAAAATGAAGATCAAGCATGGAGACAACCTGCTTTGAGCATCATCTTGGATACTCGTAAATGACAGAAATACTGGTAAATGACAGAAATACTCATAAATGACAGAAATACTGGTGCAAATATGGAAACATGAAAATGATGCCACCAAGAAGCCCTGTAAAATGCTATAGAAAAAAACACCTTTGATTGGGATGTGGCCAATAGATATAAATGAGCAAATCAACCCCCGCCCCCCACCCTTAACTGTCGGTTGGAAGCACTGCAAGATAGGTATGAAGTGACAAGGAAAAAAGTATTCCCAATTTTGCTTATTAAATGATATTTTGTTTTTAAAATATTTTAAAAATCTAAATAAAAACAATTTATTAAAGCCCATGAAAAAAAACTTTATTAAAAAATAAAGAAAAATTCTTAATTTTTTTATTAAAAAAACTTATTGTAAAAAATAAGCAAAACTGAAGTTTTTTTTATCTATTAAAAAAATGTACAAAAAAATTAAAGACAAATTACCCCCCCCCCCATACGGGAAGGGGCCCGCAGGTACACTACGGGGCTGCAGTGCCTGCAATTACCCGCAGTGACTGCGGGGCCACAGGTACACTACAGTGTACCTGCAGTACTACAACACCTCAAAAATATTATATATATTTTTTATTTTTTAAAGTCAAAAACAAAAAAATGCCCCCCCCCTCCATTTAAAAGAAAATTTTTATTTTTTTATTTTAAATTTTTTGAAAAAGAATTAAAAAACGGAAAAAAAAAAAAACAGACATGTACCTGTAAGTCCGTACGGCAGGCCAGGAGGGGAAATTTTTTCAACTCGGGGTAACGAAGGCCGATTTCGATGAATTGACAGTCGATATTGGGGTTTTTGGACCTTCTGAGCATAATGTCGATGACAAATTTGGCCAAAAATGCTCCAAAATTGCAG